>NW_025211867.1:0-25000 GCF_004010195.1 Chiloscyllium plagiosum
TTCCCTTATCAACCTAATCAGGGATATTATTACACACTTCTGGAGCACGTGGGACTTGAACTTATACTTCTTTGGTTTAGGGGCAGGGATGCTACCACTGCACCAGGAGAGAGCCCAAGTTTTGAGCCTTAAGCTATATTGTTAGTTTAAAAACCTGTCCATTATCCCAACAAGATGGACTCTAAGCATGGGAAATGCCTAACTTTATCACTTGACTGGTGTTTGAGCTTGTTGAATTGTTTAATTATACAATTCTGAGAGTTTAAGTCAGTTGCTTATCGCCTTCTAGAAGGAAAGCAGACTCTCGGCTGTCTCCATATCCACCTCCAAATTTCCAGCTGCAAAGTTGACTACGCTTTACTTGCAAGAAGGAAAATTACTGGGTCCAGCTTCCCGAGGTAAGTATTATTGGACACGGACCTCCAGGAAGTTATGAATCACTGATTTTTAATACCTTTAAATTTACCAAAACTTGTAGTTTGCAACCTATCACCTGTCCTGTCTTTCTTAATTTCCTGAGTATGTATGCTTGTGGATGAAATAGCAAAACACTCAAAATGTGAGGCAATTGTTTTGTTAATAAATATTATCTTCGACTTCGTCTTAAAGGTACTTACTGTGGATTTATTTCAAAAGGCTTCATTGATGCACACTTGGTTAAACACATGAGTGATGTCAATTACTTCCACCTCACCTCTTGGTGTTCAGCTCTTTTGTTTGTGCTTAAAAAGTACCTTCCAAACATGGCCACTACCATTTATAAGGACAAGAGCAACAATACATGGATGCAATGACACATCTGTAATGATACAGCCTCCAAGCCATTCACTATCCTGATTTGGAAATAAATCACCATTCATTCAGTGTTACTGGGTCAAAATCCTGGAACTCTGTCCATGATATTATTGAGGGGGTACTAATACCAAATGGACTGTAGAGGTCCCAGAAGGCACTCAGCACCGCTTTCCCAAGGCATTTAGGGATGCACGCCCATATTCCCTGAAGATTTGCCGATATTGAATTCAAATTTCAGGACTTGGGGAACACACTTCGGCCTATCTCAGTAAGGGACAGGAATAAAAAATGGAACGTAATAGGTCAAATAAGATCTCATTATTTCAAGCATAAAAGGAGAAATCAATCATAATGTAAATCTACTCCTTTCCCCTTAGTCTGTGACAATTTTGAGTAAGGTGAACTTGGGACCATAACCCAGTGTCACTCTTCCACATGCTGCATTCTCTTTTTTTTTACATTCAGAATTTTGCTTCATGTCCTGTGTATGTATTTTGTCTTGTGCACATTCAAAGAGAAAAAAGACAAGCATATTTTTCAAGTACTTGTTATAATGAAAATGAAACATTCTTCTTTACATCACAAATTATGTCGACAGTTTATTGATATAAATTAGTTCCATTAACAGTTCAACTAAAAATGTTAATTAGTGATGAACTAGCTTATGACTATACATCATTATGTTGCTTTTGTTGTTGCAGGAGTACTTTAATGTGGATTTCTGCATTCTTTTCAGGCAGAGTACTTGTAAGATATGTTGATCTGGTCTCCCATTTAATTCTTAATTGATTGCTGTTACATGTGTACAACTTCATTGTTAGTTCGGCTCAGTGAAAAATTGCCACTGAATATGGTTTCTTGGTCTGTACTGATTAACCTGGGAACATGTTCAGAGTAAATAATGGGTTTTAGGGAGCAAGGAAGTGTCATACAAGTCTGATTGTTGATTGTAACCTGGTGCCATTCAGCAGAAATACACAAGTGGGATGTTGGGTTAGGCCAGGAGTGGATTTCATTATGATGACCCCACGGGTTAACACTCTGTCAACACTCATTTCAAGGCCAGACTCACACATGGCAATGGTCCCAGGTACATTAGACCATCAATCACTTTATACATCCTTCTGCTGTTGAACCTTTCATCATTTAAAAAAATCACAAAGCCAGAAATAGGTAACTCAGGTGAAACTTACTCGATACTGTAATAAAAGCAAAACACTGTGGATGCTGGAAATCTGAAACAAACGTAGAGAATGCTGGAGAAACTCAGTAGGTCTGCCAGCATCTGTGGAGAGAAATAGAGTTAACATTTTGAGTCCAGTATGACTCCTCCTCTTCACTGAAGAAGAGTCATATTGAAGTTGGAATATTAGTTCAATTAGAATTGAACTAAAAGACTGTACTATGCTTTAGTGGAATTTGTGAAAATTCTCCAATTTTCTTTCTCATTTAGCAGAGTGTTTGACCTTTGCCTTGCATCAACTGCAGGACTAAAATGGAACACTCAGTATGTGGTGAATTGCTGGCATGTTTTCTTCCACCTTAAGACACAACACCCTGGATTCTAACAAATCTGTGCGAGCCAGGAAAAAAATCCTTATGTTCTTCTGGCTAAAGGGATCTTTTACAAATCCAAGCTTAAAAAAAATGAGAAAGTAATTTACTGTAGCTTTTTTTAGAAGGCATTAAATCAAGCAACCTGTGACAGACATTGATGTTTTTGGCACTAATATGCTCAGCAAAACATAGAGTCATAGAGATGTACAGCACAGAAACAGATCCTTTGGCCTAAGTTGTCCATGCCGACCTATCCTAAATTAATCTACACCCATTTACCAGCATTTGGCCCACACCCCTCTATTCATATACCCATCCAGATACCTTTTAAATTGTGCCCACCTCCACCAATTTGGCAGCTCATTGCATACACACATCACTCTGCATGAAAACGTTGCCACTTAGGTCCCTCTTAAATCTTTTGCTACTCACCTCAAACTATGCCCTCTAGTTTTGGACTCCCCTACCCTTGGAAAAAAAGATCTTGGCTATTCACCCTATCCATGCCCCTCTTGATTTTATAAACCACTATAAGGCATCTCTGAAATATATTGAATTATAGTAACTTTAAAGCATAAAATGAAAGACTACTACCTCATCCAGATGATTGTATAAATCTTTTGTAACAAGTTACCAAAAATAATCCAAGGTCAACAAAATGTGTCCAATGATTTGACATATTTGGGGAATACATACAGGCCCCCCAGTGGTTGAAGTGGAAGGTGACTTATAACTCTCACTTACAGAGGTTTCCAATCAACATTGATATTTTCATTTAGCAATGTTCATGTCAATATCTTAGTGCCAAACATTCTCTAAAGAGCCATAATGTAATGATAGAGAAGATTTAGCTCGACCTCGGGGCATATGATCAAAAGTTGACGTGAATCATGAGATATTATTTTGTAATATTGCTCAGAAAGAATTTTCATTTTAATGTATACAAATTATGTAACCAAACCGAGCTCTTCAAGATAAAATAACCAGAGCTTCAGTTAATTAACAGCTGTTTCTTGGATTAACGTTTAGTGGAATTTTTGTGATTAAGTGCTTGCTGACAAAGTTGGGTAATGCTTTACTGCTGTAGTCAGGTTCCACAGTGGATTTAATTAGCAAAAGGTGGAGGGGGAGATGGGGGTGGAATATTGTGATGCGCTATCAGAGACGCTCCCTTTAAGCCAGGAGCCCTGAGTTCAAAATGCACTTGCTCCAGAGGTGTGTAACACATTTGCAATTCTTCTGAGGCTTTACGAATTTCTTGTTCACAGACTCCAGCCGCCTCCTTTTTATTGTGGATGTGCACACTTTCTACATGTTCATCTCCCATCAGGAAGGTCTCAGGGCTTTCTGCTTCTTCCTGGAAAAAAAAGACTTGAATTGTCTCTATCCACCACTAATCTTCTCTGCTTGGCCAAGCTCATCCTCACTATGAACAACTTGTCCTTTAAATCCTCTCATGATTTTCAAAGGTATGGCCATGGGTACCTGCATGGGCCCCAGTTGCGCTTGTCTCTTTATGGGGTACGTGGATCATTCCTTGTTCCAAAGTTACCTGGGTCCTTCCCCACAACACTTTTTGTGGTTCATCGATGTTGCTTCCCTCTGTCATTAAGAAATTGAAAATTCCATCAATTTCACTTCCAATTTCCAACCAGCTCTCCCTTTCACTTGGTCTGTCTCTGACTCCTCCCTTCCTTAAAGCTATTCTTGTGGGATATGGACATCACCTACCACTCCACCAGTCGCTGCATCCAATCCATCATCCTTAACCACTTCAGCCAACTTCAACTAGACCCCACCACAAAGACCATCTTGGCCTCCCCACCCCTCTATGCCTTCTGCAAGGACTGTTCCCTTCGCCAATCCTTGGTTCATGCCACTCTCCCCATGAACCACCCTCAAACCCCCAGGTATCTTCCCCTCTAACTGTAAAAGATGCAAAACCTGCCAGCTCACTACACCCCCTCACTTCCATCCAGGGCCCCAAACAGTCTTTCCAGGTGAGACAGAAGTACACCTGCCTCTCCTCCAACCTAGTTTATTGTATCCAGTGCTCCTGATGTGGTCTTCTCTACATCGGGGAGACCAAACAAAAACTATGGGAACATTTCACCGAGCATCTTAACTGGGACTGTGAGAGCTGACCTGACCTCCCAGTCACCACCCATTTTGATTCCCTTTCCCACTCCTTTCTTGGCCATTCTTGGCCTCCTTCATTGCCACAGCGAATCAGATCGCAAATTTGAGGATCAACACCTCATCTTCCGTTTGGGAAGCCTACAGCCCGGAGGACTCAACATTGAGTTCTCCAATTTCAAGTAACCTCCCTTCCCATCCGCTGACTCCCTTCCCAGCCTCTATCCCTCCCTTCCATTTCTCTGATCAACCCTTCCTTCCACCTACAGATCGGATTCATTCCAACCAGGTCATACCCTTTACCTGTGTTCACCTATCCCCACCTGACAACCGCCCCCCCACCCCTTTATCTGCAGCTCCTCTTACACTCACCCCCATCCTGAAGAAGGGTTATACCTGAAACGTTGACTTTTCCACCTCCTGATGCTGCCTGACTTGCTGTGTTCTATCAACCTCCTGCTTGTCTACCTTGAAATGTAAATAGAAGCATTCTGTTCATCTGTGAACCACTGGCTGACTTTCTTCCATTACCACCAATTGTTGGTAGCTTAAACAGCCTTCTCCACAGACAAGCACAATATTTCAAATCAGAATTCTTCAAACAGATGTACCTGTAACCATAAAATATATACATATAATGATTATTCATTATACATATGTGTGTTGATGATTGAGGTTTTGAGGACGTAACCGAAAAGATTGATGAGGGCAGAGGGTTAACGTTGTCCACATGACATTAGTAAAGATTTGATTAGTAACGTTAGATCACATGGGTTTCAGGGGAGGTTGTCAATTGGCTTTGGAGTTCTGTGTACAGTTCTAGTCATCCTGCTGTAGGAAAAATATTATTAAGTCAGAAAGGGTGCAGAAGAGATTTACCAAGATCCTATCTGATCTGGAGGATTTGAATTATAAGGGGAGGTGGGATAGGCTGGGACTTCTTTCATTGGAGTGTAGGAGGTTGAGAGGTGACCTTCTAGAAGTGCATAAAATCATGAGAGGCATAGATAAGGTAAATAGCAAAAGTCTTTCTCTTAGGTGGGGGAGTTCAAAACTAGAGAACATAATTTTAAGGGAAAAGGGAAAAAAATTACAAGGAACCAGAGGGGCAACATTTTCACACAGAGTGGTTCGTATATGGAATGAACTGCCAGAGGAAATGATGGATGCAGGTACAGCTACAAAGAGACATTTGGACAGGTACTTGAATAGGAATGGTTTAGAGGGATGTAGGCCAACTGCAAGCAAGTGGGACTAGTTTAGTTTTGGTAACCTGGTCTGCATGGATCAGTTGGACCGAAGGGTCTGTTTCCATGCTGAATGACTCTATGACTCTACAACTGATCAGAAAGCATTTGATATGATGTCACATGGTAGTAAATTAGAAATATTTGGGATCAATCATGGCAGCATGGTTTAGAAGTTGGCTAAAAGATAGGAAATAGTGGATAGATATAAATGGGCGTTTCTCAGACTGGCGATGAGTTGAAAGTAGTGTTTCCAAGAAATGGTGTTAGGACCCTTGCTTTTATATAAATGATTTGCAGAGGGAGTGTTCAGGGCAAAATCTCTAAGTTTGCATGTGATGTTAAACTGGGGAGAATTGTGAGGATGATGCTGAGCAACTTCAGCAGGACATTAACAAGTTGGCCAAGTGGGCAGACAGCTGGCAGATGAATTTCAATGTAGAGAAATGAGAGTAATGCATTTTCTTAGAAGAAGTGTGGAAGGATAATATAGGATTAAAGGTACAACTCTGAGGGGAGTACAGGAGCAGAGGGACCCCTGGGTTCATGTGCATGAGTCTCTGAACATGCCAGGAAAGTTGAAACGATTGTTAAGAAGCTTATAGGATCCTTAGGTTTATAAATAGATGCACTGAGTGATGCTACATGTCTATAAATCTATTGGTCTGACCACATTTGGAGCATTGTTTTCAGTTCTGAGCACCTTATTTAAGGAGGAATGTTAAAACCCTGGAGAGAGTGCAAAAGAGATTTACTGGAATGACACCAGACATGAGGGATTTTAGATACAAGGGAAGATTAGAGAAGATGGGCTTATTCTCCATGAAACATAGAAAATTAATAGGTGACCTTATTGAGGTGTTCAAAATTATGAACAATTTTAACAGAGTAAAGAAGGACGTTCTGTTTCCACTGGCAGGTATGTTGGTAACTAGGAGTCTCATTTTCAAGGTTGTCAGCAAGAGAGCTAGAACTGAGATGAGGAGAAACTTCTTTATTCAGAGAACTGTTAGGAGTGTGCTGCCTGGGAGAGTGATGGAGGCAGATTCCATAAGAAGTTTCAAAAGAGTTGGGTATATATTTGAACGTGAGGAGTTTCGAGGACTACAGGCATATGGCTGGAGAACTGGACTAGCTGGGTAGCTCTTTTGGGAGCCATTCCTGATGAAGGGCTTTTGCCTGTAATGTCGATTTTCCTGCTCCTCGGATGCTGCCTGACCTGCTGTGCTTTTCCAGCACCACTCTAATCTTGACTCTGATCTCCGGCATCTGCAGTCCTCACTTTTGCCTAGCTCTTTTGGGAGCCAGTACAGACACAATGTGCTGAATGGCTTCCTTCTGTATTGTAAATTTCTATGATTCTCTAAGTTAACCATCAAAAAAAACAGCTTATTGAATGATCACTCAAGAGCATGAGAATTGAGAAATCTTGAAGTCACGAGTAAATTGTTGGAGATGATAATCTATGTCTTGCAAACAGAAGGTAACTAAATAATAGGTAAATGTTTGGATGTAAATATGAAATTGCTTAGTTTTGAAATCAAAATAAGTATTATAGTTTCTTGTGATTACCAGTTAGATTAAATACTTCAATCAGATACATATAACTGACTACAGAACTAACTTTTTATCCTATGCTTTGTAACTCAAGAAGATTTCCACAACTTGATTGACCTGTGTAAACTACAGAAAACAGGATAATAGAACAGGATTATTGAATAAGTAGAGGTGTTTCCACAAAAAAGAAAGTTGTGTCAATATATTGAAGGGAATGCTGATGTGAACAATTATGGAAGTATTTTTCCTGAAGTTAACAATACAACTACCTAAAGTTTTTGCATTGGAGATCACTTTTGCAGCTGGCTGTCCCTAGAAAATGTGCACACAGGCTAGCATGGCGATAAAGTTTTGTATACGATCAGGTTTCTGTACATTCTGTGTTTGATACATGAGATGATGTCAACATTTGACATAAGGGGACATAAATTTAAGGTGAAGGGTGGAAGGTATAGGGGAGATGTCAGGGGTGGGTTCTTTACCCAGAGAGTGGTGGGGGCATGGAATGCGCTGCCTGTGGGAGTGGTAGAGTCAGAATCTTTGGTGACCTTTAAGCGGCAATTGGATAGGTACATGGATGGGTGCTTAAGCTAGGACAACATCGTGGGCTGAAGGGCCTGTTCTGTGCTGTATTGTTCTAAGTTCTATGTTCTATGTTCTAAGAAGCAACTGTCTATAACTGAAAATTTAAAATGCTAACATCGTCAGTTAAAAAATAGTCTGAAGATAGTTGTGCTTGAACTGCCTCAATGGACAGGTTGGTATCTGTCATGGAGAGATAGGTCCAGTACCCTCAGTGTGCTGAGATGCACAAAGACTTCATTATCCAGCCATTGTTTAGTTCCAATAGAAGATAACAGAGTGACAAGAAACTTTGACCTCGCTCCAGGTGTGGCCAAGCCTTCCACTCTGCCTGCCACCCTCAGCCCTGTGGGAGTTCAGGCTGAGGACGATGGACCTGTCTCTGGGCAGATAATTGCCTCGGAGGTCACCGCAGTCATCAGGCTGTAATGCAGAGCAGGCTCCTTGTACTCCAGCTGCAGAACCTGGGACTGCACTGAGACAGAAAGAAGACCTTCCCAAGAAACAGGTATGTGTCACAGTAACATATCAATGTGAGTACACTATCGCATCTGTAAATATATGTTCAATTTCTTTCTCAGCTCTGTATATGTGTATGTGTGTGTGTGTGTGTATATAATAAGTGTCTCTTTTGCTGCAACCACAACATTGAAGATACAGAGTCAAGCCATCCTTAGCACTACATAATGTCAATGATCTAGAGTATGAAATGAATACCTCTCACACTGTCCAGGCTTTGGGTAAATTACAAGTGATTGCTATTTTGGTGAATCTTTGCAGGTGGTAAAACATTACTAATGCATCACAGTCTTTAGTGAGATTAATTCCTAATGTTGCATGATATGGTCAAGAGTGGTTGGGGCAACGATTTGGATTGTACACTGTCAACACCTAAGGTTTACATTATATGTGGTGCTCACGTATGTTGTTTACCTGTACGTATGGTGTCTGGGGAATACTGTTGCCCTTTGAAAGGCCTTTCATGAATTGTAGTTGAACACCCTTCCCTCACAGAATGAAACAACTGCCCTGCCCACTCTGGGTGTGGAGGCAGCCATGTTCATCATGTACAAAGAATATTAATTGACCAAGTGAATGGACAAAACTGTGGCAGATTAGATTCGATGTAAGGAAATGTGTAGTTATCCATTTTGGACAGAAGAAGGATAAACAGGGTATTTTCTAGTTGGTATGGAGTTAAGTACAGTGAATGTCCAAAGAGATCTGGGGAGTTCAAGTGCACGGACCTTTAAAATGCCATGAACAGGTGCTGAAAATAATCAAGAAAGCTAATGGATGCTGGTTTTTACATCGAGAGTACTGGAATATAATGACATAGAAGTTATGTTGCAGCAAAACAACACCTTGGTTAGATCCCTCTTGAAGTATTATGAGCAGATCTGGACACCACACCTTAGGAATGATATATTGGCGTTGGATGGAATACAGTGCAAGTTTACAAGAATGGTACCTGCATTGCAGGGATTACATTATGAAATTACACAAATTAGGCCTGCTTTCTTCAGGATTTGGAAGGTTACGGGGTGATCAGTTTCAAGTCTTCAAGATATTACCAGAAAAATACAGCGTAGATAAAGACAAACTGATTGGGGATTCTGGAACTAGGGGGCATTGTCTGTGAATTGGGGCCACACCATTCAGGAGAGATGTTAAGAAGCACTTCTACACAAAAATGGTGGTAAATATTTGGAAATCTCTTCCACAAATAGCACAAGATAATGGATCAGTTGTTAATTTTAAATCTAAGATAAATGCATTTTTGTTAATGAAAGATAATAAGGGATATGGGCCAGAGGTAAGTATGTGGATTAGGCTACAATCAGCCATGATTTCACTGAATGGTGGGACAGGCTTGAGGGGCTGACTGATCTACTGCTGCTCCTATGTTATTTGAAGCATGTTGGAAGGCAACAGCAGCCACTCTTTAAGGATCAGCCTCATGTTTATCTCTTATTATGGTTAGAACCCCAAATGTACCCATTCCCATACTTATAGACCTCCTCATCAATTCCATAAGTTTTCAACTTCATTTTCATCTGTCTACTGTGCACCCCAGCTCCAACCATATTGAATAGACGTGCCAGGTATAGAACTGGGTTCTCCTATAGAAGCTAATGTCCTGGTGATTGTTGATGATGCCACTCCCAAATTGCTCCTTTCCCTTCAATGGTCTGTTGTCATTCCCTGTCATATGTTGAGCTGCACCCCTTCACAATTATGATCCCCCTCTGCATGCTGCCTTCAATCAGGTTTCCCAGCTTCCCTCTCAGAGCAGTCGCTCTTGATAACACCTCCACCCTTGACTTTTAGCAAATAGATCCCCATGACTGACCACTTCCCCAGCCCAACTAAATTGAATGGACAGCCCCAAATGATGAGTGACCAGGCCCCTGGTTGCACAGCTCTTTGACTGTTCCTGTAACTGGCCAGATTAGTTTGACTGGACCAATGGGATTTTCTTGGGGTGGGGGAGCTACCTCAATTGACCTGGAGATAGCGTGATGCTAGAAAAGCACAGCCGGTCAGGCAACATCTGAGGAGCAGGAGAATCGACATTTGGGCATTAGCCCTTCATCAGGACCTGCTCTGCTTTTCCAACGCCACATTTTTTGACTCTGATCTCCAGCATTTGCAGTCCTCACTTTCTCTCTGGAGATAGGTTTGTTATCAGTTGACTACATTGTGTTATATTATGAAATCACCTTGGAGTGATGTCCCTTTAAGAAGTTAACATGAAAATTAGCCAAGCACCTGGATGTTGTCTTTTAATTTAAACAGTAATTTAGCTGTAAATAGAGATCATCAAGTTAAACAAATCCACATATCTTATTTATGTCACATTTAGATAACACAAGTACACAAGGGCATTTCAAGATGGATGTGATGTCTCCAATGTCTTCAAATCGAAATTTAAAAAGATGGTATTGGAAGTCAGGCCACTGCTGTGGAGAATGAGGACTAGAGGGAGGTGTTGGTAGGGTTGCAAACTCAGGGTGCATTCTGGGAGATGTTGTGAAAGGGATGCCAGCAACACGGCATGACCAGGTGATTGTCTTCACTTACCCAACAGACTGAGTCTGCAATGCAGCAAATGGTTCAGAACTGTGGTTTCATCATGCTGTCTCAGACTGTCGCTCTTGGTGAGCTTGCACACTGCTGCTGTACAACCTTGAATCTTCATCACGTTTACTGATCTAAGATTTTCTCAGCACCGAGCGAGCACTTCACCTGTTAAAATCTCCTCATTATTTTTAATAGCCGATGGGGAAACAATGGTGGTCCAAGAGATTCTCAGGCATTCCAGAAGGGTCAACCACCTCACCAGTTGTTACGATAACTTGACAGCTCCACTTCCAGGAGCCTTGTGTAGCCCTGCCCCTGGCTGAGCCCATGCTCCAAAAATAGCTGCAGGACAGGATGGAACCAGATGTATATTTAACTCCCACCTTCTTCTAATCCAAGGCACTGGCAGGTATTAAACTTCAACTCCTTTCTCCCCTTGATTGTGCATGACATGTATTTGTTGGTTCGAAGATGTATAAAGGGGGAAGGAATGTGGAACTAGGAGGTGTATGGCATGGTGGGAGATGAACATTAGAAATAGGAACAGAAAAAGGCCCGTCAGAATCCCCCCAAGCCTACCCCTTCACTCAACAAGATTCTGGCTGATCTGCCCCAGGACACAACTCCATATTCTTGCCAGCTTATATTAGCCCTCAACCTGCCAATATTTCAATGATCTATTTGCCTCTTCTTTAAATACTCTTGGTAACCTAGCCTCCACACAATACTCTGGGGTAGAGAATTCTAAGCATTCATTACTCTCTGAGTGTCCCCTTATTATACAACTATGTCCCCTTGAGATTACCCAACTAATGGAATCATTTTCTCAACATCTATCTGCCAATTCCCCTCAGAATCTTGTGTTTCAACAAGGTCACCCTCATCCTTCTAAACTCAAATGAATAAAGGCCTAACCTGTTAATTAATCTCTTTGGAACTGCGTCCAGTGTCAGCACATCCTTTCTTAGACATGGGGACCAAAATTGCCCACAGTACTCCAGTTGCAACCTCACCAACCCCCTGTACAGTTGCAGCAAAACTTCCCAATGATCAAACTTCTATCCCTTAGCAACAAAGGCCAAAATTTCATTTGCCTTCTTAATTATTTGCTGCCTCTGCATGTTGACATTTTGTATTTCATGTACAAAACACCAAAATCCCTATACACTGCACTCTTTTGAAGTTTTTCTCCATTTAATCAATAGTCTGCCTTTTGATCCTTCCTACCAAAGTGCATGGCTTCTCTCTTCCCTCGACTAAACTCCTTCTGCCAAATGTTTTGCTCACACGCTCAATGTATCTATGTTACCTTACAGATGCTTCATGTCCTCATCACAACATATCTTTCTATGTATTGCTGTATCAATAAATTTAGATATATTACACTCTACCCATTCTCCAAGTCACTAGTAAAGATAACAAATAATTGAGGCCCCAAGATTCTGGAGGTACTTCACTAGCTAAACTTTCCAACTTGGAAAAGACCCGTTAATCATGACTCTCTGTCTCCTATGTGTTAACCAATTCTCAATCCATGCTAGTACATTATCCCCATTGCCATGAACTCCTATTTTGGTCAATACCTTTCTATGTGACAAATCACTGAATAACTTCTGAAAATACCCTCTTGATCACCACTGCTTGTTGTATCCTCGAAGAACTCCATCAAATTTAACAATCCTTATTTTCCTTTCATAAAACTATGTTGACTCTGATTGAATTAAGCTTTTCTAAATATTCATCTATGTCTTATTAATAACGAGAAAGATGAACTGTCTGCAATTAACAAAGGCAGTCAGGGACAGTATTCCATTAAAATCTGAGGTACGCAAAATGAATGGTAGGTGATAGAATTGGGAACTTTTAGGAAACAACAATGGATGACTAGAAAGCTAATAAAGGGGACAATGTTGATAATGAAGGTAAATTGGAAAGAAATATAAAAACAAACAGCAAGAACTTCAATGAACCTTTAAAAAGAAACAATTAGTGAAAAAATTGTTTCTTGACAGAACCAAATCAAGGATGCATCATCTGCTACTGTTTGTTTATGAGAATGTGAGCCCTTTGCTAATTGCCCTTAAGATGGTAGAAAGGTGTTTTCTCCAACTGCTGCAACCTGTGTGGTGTAGGTATACTGCAGTGCAATTAGGGAGGGAGCTCCAGTACTTTAACCACTTGTTAAATTAACATAGTGAAATAATTCCAAGTCAGGTTTATGGTTTGTCACATATCAAGGGGAACTTGGAGGTGTTCCCCATAAATTTACTGCCTTTGTTTATCAATGTGCAAGTGGAGGATATGGGTTTGGAAGGTGCTGTCAGAGGAGCCATGGCGAGCTGCTTCATTACATTTTATTACTGTAACAATTCAGCGTAGGCTGTCATAACCAATGAAAGTACTGAAAAGGTTTGAGTTCAGCTCTGTCTCCATCACTTATCAGACATGCTGTGATGGAGACTGAGGAGAATAGTAACCTGGAGTGACAAAAGGATGGACTTCCTTACTGTCACTTTATGAAATGTCAAATCTCTTAAAGCAACTATTTTTCAGAGATTTGTTGCCCAGTGCTCTGCAGTTTCATGTCTGCAGCTTATTAGTTTCTCTTTTCCTTTGTGATCCTCAAATTGCAACCATGGCAACGGCTGTCAGTAGGCTGACATAACTTTGGAGCCTTTCTAATTTTTCCCTGTAATTGTCCAGAGCTTTATCTGGAACTGTGAATAATTGTACAAACAGAATGAAGTTTAGGACAGAATGTTTGTGGCTAGATGATGATGGAATGGGACGCAGGCGAGCATGGAATTTCCCACTGCCCGTCTGCATGGCACTTTCCCAGTGCATTTCAGGCACCGAGCTATTTTTCAAGGAGCCTATTGAACCAATTCAGGGGCTTAAGGAAGATTCCAGTTTCCAAGAAAGCCAAAGCCATTCATTATTTTTCCAGAAAAATCACAGGACCTGTAGAATATTGCAATAGCAATTTCACCAAGAAATGACTTAAGACTTGCTTAGGGAAAATACATCATGGTTTAATACACAAACCCCTTCAGACGCACATTTGGGTGGAGCTTTAAACTGCAGTTTGTTAAGTTCCACCTGGATGGGTAGTTTTGATGCTAAGACTGGAAGGAAAAGGTACTCGATACATTCATGTTCACATGACTCAAAATGATGGACACGGGGAAAGAATCAAAAGAGCTTGATTAATAATTACAATGTCATTTCTGCTAGTGTCAGTATCACGTTAAAAGACCTAAACTATTAAATGGATCTCAATTGATTTATTAGTTACAGATGGCATGGCCTTTTGTTCAAAACACAGCAAAGGACAGACTTAAAATTGCATTTCAATATGTTTCATGTTAACAATGATAGACAACAAATTCTCAGTTGGATACATGGTCATAAAACGCTTTGGATAATTTTTTTCAATTCCTCTTATGCAAAAAACGTATCAACAAGGCAGTAATGACATCCACTGTTTTAATGGACATGTTAAACAAACATACAACTGCTAAGTCCTAAGTTATTAAAACTGTTCCCTTAGCCTGACTACTCCCTTGGTCTGTAGCCATAGCTGATCTCTTCATAGAATTAAGACAGCTGTGAAAGCTGTTGAACATATTTAAGGGAGGTTCATCCAAAAGTCAAGTTTCCTATAACCTTCAGTATCCTTCATCAGCTCAGAATGATCCAATATTTTCACGTTTCTGACTATTTCAATTACTTAACGCTGGAGCAGCCCTGTCCTTTAACTTACTTTGGGTTGCTTCATTTGTGCTGAGTTTACTACATCCTCTGTCATCAAGTTAGGGGCCTATTTAAAAAGATTTAATTTCCAGACAGTGACTTATACTTTTACTGACATGCTAAGTCATTCAGGCTGACATTAGACATGTATAATTACTGTATTATGATAGAGAACATAGATAATTACCACAGCAACCACACAGAATGCGTCACAGATTGTTTCAATGTGAAATGTAACTGGTGAACATGGCAATCAGTATGGGTAACAGTCTGCTTAAACTCTTAGTTAAAACAAAAATTAAGCAATACAATTGGTGTAAATAAGAAGCATTTGTTTTTCAGTTTGGGGTTATATATACTTCTGATTAGCTTTTCACTGCAGTGTACAGTATTGCAAATAAATGATTTACTTATACAGCACAATTAATGCAGCATTTACTGTTTGGTAAATAAGACAATGAAAATAATCAAGGAAAGCATTGTAGCCATCTCTTTAGTGGCTACCCTTGACTTAAAGGTGGAAATGTGAGTCGTGTCAAAGGAAACCATTATGCTTCGGATATTGATAATAAAATACGTTGTTAGCTCTTCATTCAGCACAGAACTTGACTGAATCAAATTCTATATTAACTGGTTATCTGCCTATATCTTTTGTCACAGTAATAAGGCAAGTTTCCAAATTAAAATTTGTGACCACTTCCTCTTCCATGGGGGTGGGGGAGGTTGTTCGAGAGCCTTAACCAATAGGAATTTCCGTCACATTAACCCAAATGTTACTGTGTTAATACATTTTTCAGAAATGATGGTGTCACTTTCTCCTTTTTTGCCAGGGAGTATTCCCTGAGCACTATGTAAATGTCATTAAGATGTGCAATAGGAGTGTTGATGTAAATTCCATTTTTTTCTTGCTTTCTTGCCTGTGGAAAGGCTCCTGGTCTCTGCTTAGTGGCATGGGAGCTCACTATGTTGAGAAGTGTAGACATGAATAAACATGTACTGGTCTATGCTGTAACATGATCTCACCATATCGCAATTTCAGACACAGAACAATTTGTTTCTCCTTCCGCTTTCCATCCTTTTCCACCTTTCCTGAGTCTACAAACTCAAGCACACGCACTAACCTATGAGCTCCTGGAGTAGTTTCCCAATCTTCTTTTTCATATGTGAGCCTAAACAATGAGCACAAACTCAGTTTTCAAGATTGGAAGCTCTGCACAATCAAGTTTGAACTCACCTAGGGTCCAAAAGTATGAATGTCCAACAGACCCAATTACCACCTGACTCCACAATGAGTTGACCTGAAGGTAAGTCTGTGGGGCATGTAACATAACAGGTTAAAGCTGACTGTGTGGCATGTCAGTGAGACATACCAAGCATCATCAGAGGAAGTGATGCAACATCACATGACCTTGGTCTCTCCTGTAGCCTCATGACAAGATGAAGACTTTGCAAAGACGATTCTTAAATAAAGTAAAATGATCCTGTCTTGAAAATATGTCACCGTTCCTTCAATGTCCCTGGGTAAAAGTCCTTGAACACACTCTCAAACACCACTTTACCTTCACCAAATGGACGCAGTGGTTCAATAGGCAGTTCACTATCATTTTCTCAGGGGCAATTAAGTGTGGGCAATAAATGCTGGCCTATCAGTGCTGCTCACATCCCATGAGTAAATGATAAAGCAGTCAATGGTCAAGATTTTCCATTTTATAGTTTAAGATTGGACCGGGTAATTTCAACAGTGACAAACTCCTTCACCAACTAGTTAAGGATCTTAATTGCTGGTAGGTTGAACAAGTCCCCGAAACACCTTCTTACCCAGCATGTAATTAGTGAAGTGGTAAAAGGGGAAGAGTACTTCTCTCGGAGAAAGTGAGGACTGCAGATGCTGAAGATCAGAGTCAAAGAGTGTGGTGTTGGAAAAGCACGGCCCATCCGAGGAGCAGGAGAATTGAAGTATAGAGCATAAGCCCTTTATCAGGAATTCCTGATGAAGGAGTTACGCTCGAAACGTCAATTCTCCTGCTCCTTGGATGCTGCCTGACCAGCTGTGCTTTTCCAACACCACACTCTCAATGTGGGACAGAGAGCCTGTTTTTGTCTGTTGTTGCCCATGTCTGTCTTTTCATCAAACCTCATCATCGTCAGTCTCAATTGTTCTTCTTGTGGAGGCATTTTTGCTATGTCCTTACAATTTAAGAGGTTTCGCTAATTGTTTGTGGCCTCTGTTCAGTCTCTGTCAGTGATCAGCATGCAATATAAATTGATTTAGGTTTTCCATCTGTTTGTATCTGAAAGAGTGCAGCCCGCAGTCCTTTAAAAGATGTATCTGTAGCAATGAGAGTAAGTAGCTCAATGTCATAGTGAGCTGATATATCAAGTGATATCAGTTTCATCATGATTGTAATAGTTTAGCAAGTTAGCCCTAGAGAAGTACTTCATCAGGAAGGGCTCATGCCCGAAACATCGATTCTCCTGTTCCTCGGATGCTGCTGACCAGCTGTGCTTTTCCAGCACCACACTCTTGACTCTGATCTCCAGCATCTGCAGTCCTCACTTTCTCTTCGCTGTCGCGTACCCCCATGGCAAGGCCTGAATAAGGTGATGTAATTCAGTAGAAATGTTTACATCAATGTCAACCACAATTCTACCAGCACCAACTGAACAACTAAAAGAAATCAGAAATGCACAGAAGCCTGATGAAGAATTTTTTTATTCACTTGTGGGTCATGGGCATTGCAAACTGGCCAGAATTCATTGCCCGGCCCAACTTGCCCTTGGGAATGTGGTGTAAGCTGCCTTCTTGAACTGGTAAAGTCAACATGCTATGTGTCCACCCACAGTGTTGTTAGGGAGGGAATTCCAGGATTTTGACCCAGTGACAGTGAAGGAATGATGATATATTTCCAAGTCAGGGTGCTGAATGGCTTGATGGGGAACTTGCAGGTGGTGGTGTTCCTATATATCTGCTGCACTAGTCTTTCTAGATGAGGTCATGGGTTTGGAAGGTGCTGTCTCAGGATCTTTGGTGAATGTCTGCAGTGCATCTTGTAGATAATACACACTGCTGCCACTGAGTGTTGGTGGTGGAGGGAGCGGATGCTTGAGAATATGGTGCCAATCAAGTGGGCTGCTTTGTCCTGCATGGGACAAACTTCCTGAGTGTTGTTGGATCTCAGACGAGAGAAGGCTGTGACACAAAATGGCTGGCATACATGCCACAAAAACCCATACTCCAATATCGCTATGCTGTGTATATATCATGATGACTTGGACATGTTGAGACAGAGCATCAGTAACATTCCAGTCAGATTTGGAACTATAACAAACATCACAAAGAATGAAATCTATCAGATCTCCAAGCTGGAAAGCGACTTTGGATTTGAAACCAAGCTCGTTGTGAACAAATAGATGAACAGATACCACATTCAAAGTTCTACTTTGTTCAAGCTGAGAATTATATAGTGTGACGGAACAGAAGTGTACTACCTCTATATAGAAGCTACTTTAGGAGCGGCTTTCTTTTAGTGCAGTAGTAGTGACAGGGAGGTCGAGGTTCAAGTCCCACCTTCTCCAGAGGTGTGTAATAACAGCTGTGAACAAGGGTTGGTTAGAACGATAGAAGCAACTTTATAAACAATCAAAGCATCATCAATACAGTTGAGCAGACATCCATCCATCAAGTGATTCAGGTGATGTTATCTGTTAATTCTCTTTCTGTCCAGCAAAGTCCAAGACTCCATTGCAGCGAGTTTGAATTCCCAATCTCCTCCAAAGGAGATGACAACACATTTGTCAACAAGTGTAATCCCCATAGTGGTTGATAAAATAAATTTAAGTCAGAGATTTGGTGGGTGGTGGTGGTCAAATATAATTGGTAAAATCAGAGTCTTGCCAGGGATATGTAGTGTAACTGGAAAGCTAATATGACAGCATATGCCCTCACTGGAAGTGATGCAATATCACATGATTTTGCTCACCCTTGCAGTGATAAGATTAAGTCACAGGAGGATGCTTCTTAAGTGATTGCGTTCCTAGGACGCTTTGTAACTAAAGTTGCTCCCCTCAGCAGACAATGTCATTAATTCATTTTATGCCCATGTTCTGGGTAAGACATTGCCAACTTTCACCCTAGCCCACTTCAATGAGGAAGCTAACCTGGAATCTTGCTTGACTCTTAGTTCCATTATTATTTAATACATTTAACTTCTAAGCTTTTACAAGAATTATGTAACAGCAAATTGTGACAGATTTCTGTGTATTGATGTCAGTCACAGGTAAAGAGGTGGGTGTCCACTATTTCACATTTCTACACCTTTTCATGCTGTGTCACGTCTTAGACACCAAATATTTAGGAGATGAAAATTGGTCCCTGTGCCTTTCATATCGTTCAAAAGCCTTGCGATTGTGAAATTATTCTGACTCAAGGCTTCCACCCTTCTTGACATTCCTGAGTTGGCTTCACTTACACAAAAGAATGTCTGGCTTGCAATCGGTAATCTGCCCCAATTATTTCTGAATCACAAATAACTCATCAACTGTTGAAAACTTGACATCCAGCTATGATTTTATTCCTCAGGACCCGTGAATAATATTCTCTGATCTGTCACTGCAGGTGGCCAGAGTTTACAATTTTGAGCCAAGTTGTCAGTTGAAGGGATGAACCATAATTCTGTCTTTCTCAGGAGAGAGAGGGAGAAAAGTCTTGATGCGTGAACTGATCTAAAATTGTATCTTCCAGTCATAGAGTTGCATTCTTTCTGACCATACTGCCCAGGTACCCCATGTGAAGGGGTTTGACAAGAAAACATTTTAAGGAAAAATAAGAATAACTATTTGTTTAAATGCTTCATGTTTAACATTGCAAATTCTTTTAAATAGAAAAATAGTATCACAGTCGTCAAAGAGTTAAGTGCAAATCTAAAGATTACAGGCAGTCCTAACCACTATGTGGGTGGGGAAATTAACCACACAGATATACGTAGATAATACTAATACCTTGCATTAGTTAAACTCAGATAGGCATGTGAGGAGTTCTCTTTTTCACTTTTTAGTCAAGTGGATTTTTTTGTGTACCTGAAAGTTTTACGTGTTTTCCCCATCATTGAAAAATGTGCTCAGTTAATACAGGTTATGAAGACAGTCATAAAAACTGAATGGAATACCTCGTTCCGTTAACCTGTCTTTCATTTTAAAGTTGGAAATAATAAAGTTTTGTGGCTTTTCGAAACACCCAGATTTGAAGTAATTTTGATTTTATTGACCAAGGTGCTGTTTTGCTATGGATTCATCACTCTAACACATGTTTGGTGCCCATTAGAACACAACTAGATTATCCATATGGCTGGTATAGCACTCCTATTACACTTTGACTTCTTTCTTCAGAATCTGTTAATGTCAATAAGGAAACGTCAGAGCTCTAATGGATGAATTTAAGTCCAACTTTCCTTTTGTAAAGTATTTCAAATCTAAACATCCTTTCCAACTTTGTTCTAACTACACTGACACAAAAAGCAGGCTGGTTACAAGCTTTGGATCATCTGTCAAGCTTTGTAACTTACCATGCTAGTAACTAAGTGATTCATTCATTCATTTGTCTTTTCAGAACTGAGGGAATTGCCTGTATCTGTTTAGCCTTAACCACTGCCAAAACAGTTGAGTTTGGAAATATAATAATGTTGTGCAAAACAGGCTTGAGATCAAAATAGCCCACGTTCATTATCAATTTGTAGTATTTGACCAATTTGAACCAGCAATTGCAACAAATGCCAGAAATGGAGAGATACTGGAGCAGAGACAAATCCGTTCAATCTGTTGCATGTAGACAAGTGTTATTGTAAGGGCCTTACTATGTGGGTAAGTGTGGGTGTGAACTTTTCACTTGTAAGATCCTGTAACAAAACCACTGCAGGGTAATTCTACTCAGCAACCTTTATAATACCCCATTCTGTTAATTGTGCTCTTTCCGTTGACCAGAAAGATGTGGGTTCATGTCACACTCCAGGACTTGAGCATTATAATCAAGTCTGAAATTGCAATCCAATAACTGAGAAAGTGAATGCCATGCTGGTGCTGATCTTTGGTTAAGTTGCTCTGATTGCCCTTTCAGGTGAATGTTAAATATCCCATGGCAATTTTTGGAAGACAAACAGGAGAGCTATCCCTAGTTTCTTGGACAATATTTATTCCTTAATCAACATAAATGTAGATTATTTGGCCATTATCATATTGTCATTTGTGGAATCTTGCTGCATATAATGGCTGCCTTCCTTATAGTACCACTTCACTGATAAAGTTCTTCCTGGGCTGTAAAGCAATCTAAAACATTCTGTTGGTGTGAAAGGTGCTACATAAATGTAATTTCTCTTGCCATATAGACTGTACATTGGTCTGGGGAAGAATTGCTGATCTTACAGCAGTATATTAGTAATTTAAACTCCGACAAACAACAGAAAAAGAGGTTAAATGCTTCCACTCAAGACTTGTTCTGAAATCATTTCACATCACTTTATGTGAGCTGAATGCTCACCACCAACAGTCAGAAGCAAGGCCAAACTAATCAGATCCAAAAGATAGATTCAGCTGAAATTTTCAGGACATGGACAATTGACTTTTTTCTTGTTTTATGCTGCCTCATGACACAAGCAATTAATTGACACATAATTCACACAGGTCCCTGTAAAATATCTTGCACTCTTGCATTGCAATTTGCACCTTTTATAGATCCCCCTCCTATTGACCTGGACAGTTGTAGACTACAGAGGAGTGAATACAAAATAGCATGAGTAATAATTTGGCAAAACAAAAAGGGATCACATATACAGCAGGTTACAAATTTTATTTGTGTCATAAATAATCTCTTGGTTTGAGTACCCCCCTTCCAGGGAACAACACAATGCTCTATATAGCGGAAGCTTATCTTTAATGACTAACTGTTGGACAGTAAAATCATAATTCAGGGGTCTTAACAATGAAAAATCTTTGTTCATACCATTGGATATGGTAATATTGAGTTTACCTTAGTCATTTCGACTAACGTCCAAAACTTGGACTGATGAACACTATGGTAAGACAAAGTTACTTGTAAACCAATTGACCAGTGAAAGAATAGATTACAATCAGCAATGAATTTGTATCTATTTCATAGTGTTCCTCTTCATACAGAAAATTGAACGTACACTGCACTTTTGACAGAATAACTCTACCTTTTTGTCCAATAAATTCTCCAAAACTAGTCAACAGTAAAATCTGATAAATAGGCAACACATACTGGTTGAATTTTCACAATCCGTGATACTGGTCTTGCCGTCAGGGGATATCCTAGTTGGAAATCCACAAATGACAACGATGAAACCTAGAGGGTGGTTATTGAGGGGGTGGAAAATTAACCCCTAAAGCTGGAGGGCCAAGAAGAAGCCTCCAACAATATAAGATCTGCACCCCTTCTGCACAGGTGAGAGCTGCTTATGTAGGTAGAAAAAATGAGAGGGACTATTAAGATGCAGGTGTTCTTCAGAGAATGTTTCAGAGATTAAATCTCAAAAGAGGCCACTGTCGCCAGATCTTATTTCTCTACAAGACACACAGGCCACGGTTATGACCCTGTGGAAATTGCAGTGCAGGTGAGGGACTAAACTCAACGAGGCATCAATAGACCTTTGCCCCTGGTCTGCTGATGAGCGTGTGCCTTGATTCAGTGTGTAGATCCTGGCCTCAGCAGAGGGCTCACACCCACCTTAATTCTTGTGGGCTTCCAACAAGTGTCCTGAAGGAGCAAATTAATTGGACTAATTGACTCAGCAGTTGGCAGCTGTCACAAGCCCTACATCCTCAACCCTGATCCAGCTCAATGCCTGCCTCAGGTCCCTTCTATGCCCCCATCCAACTATTCACCTCCATTGTACCTGTGTACAGATATCTACAGAGTCAATGACCAGTTTGGATTGGATTGGATGTCAAAGGCTTCTGACCCACCCCCAACCATCTGCATTTGGGGATTGGACAAATGAGCCACCAATCAAATTGCTCCTACCCTCTTATGTTTGAGCTACTGGATCTAATCAAGTTGTCAATCATTTTGTGATTAGTTTGCACATCAGTGTCATAATTTATAACAAATAAGTTTAACACTAATATCAAACAAAAACATCAAAACATGAAGTAACAGTTTATACATCATGCTGAAAAATGCTTCAAATAATGTTGACCTTGCCTAGCGCACGCCCTGTGTGATGTAATCTTTATCACTTTGTCCAGGTTTTGTTTTCATCTTATGATCTGTACATCCTTGCTTACTATGATCTGCCTATACTGCTCATAAACACAGCTTTTCACTGTACTTAGGTACACATGACAATAAATAAATCAGATCAAATCAAATAAATGATAAGTAAATACAATATTTCTCATATGTTCTACAGATTTACATATTGATGTGCTTCGAGTCCTTACCACTATACTTCCCCCGCTCTCTCTGTAAGCCTGGTTTCCCTCACTGTCCATGAGTCTTTCAAAAGAGAGAGTTACTGTGCTATCAGATTGCTGCTGGTCACTGTGGGCTTTAAGAGAGATGAGCATGTGAATGAAAAGCAGGAGTAGGCCACTTGGCCCTCTGAGCCTACTCTGTCATTTGATATGATCATGGCTGATCTGTTTGAGACCTCATCTCTACTTTCCTGTTTACTCCCTTTTACTCTGATTCCCTTGTCAATCAAGAATTTAAGTAACTTTAAAATATTCAGTGACTCTACTTCCAATGCTTTGTGTGGAAGAGGATTCCACATTTCAATGACCCTCTTAAAAATAAAGTTCTCCTCACCTCGATTTTAAATGGTAGACTCCCCTATTTTTAAACTGCGCCCCTTAGTTGTAATTGCCCTGGGAAAGTGGAATATTCTGTCAGTATCCAGCCTTTCAATATACTCAGGATCTTATATATTTCAATTGGATCACCTCTGATTCTTCAATTCCAATGCATATAGGCCCAAACTCTCATAGGAGAATCCCTTTATCCCAGGAATCAGTTGAATGAACCTTCTTATGCTATTTCATCCTTTCTCAAATAAGAGTTAGAATTCCTACAGTGTGGAAACAGGCCTTTCAGCCCAACAAGTCCACACCGACCCTCCAAAGAGTATCTTATTCAAACCCATTCCCTATTACTGTATGTTTACCCCTGACTAATGCACCTAACCTACACATCCCTGAACACAATGGGCAATTTAGCATGGCCAGTTCACCGAACCTGCACATCTTTGGCCTGTGGGAGGAAACTGAAGCACCCAAGGAAACCCATGCACACACGAGGAGAATGTGCAAACGCACACAGAAAGTCGCCTGAGGCTGGAATCAAAGCTGGATCCCTGGGTGCTGTGAGGCAGCAGTGCTCACACTGAGCCACCATGCCACCCCTTTAAGAAGATTAAAATTGTGCCCACTATTCTAGATGTGGTCTCGCCAATGCCTTATATATGATTGTAGTCAAACTTGGCAACGTTTATATTCTAGTAGCCCCTCTAAAGCCAAGAAAATTTTGATTTTTTTTCTAATCACTTGCTGTGCCTGTATGCTGGCTTTTAGTGATTTGTGTAGCAGGAAACCCAGATCCCTCTGCATTGCCAAGCTTTTTAATCCTGGTCTATTTAAGTGATCTACTGCTTCTCTATTCTTGCTGCCAAAATGGATGAGTTTGCATTTTCCCACATTATATTTCATCTGATAATTTTTTGCCCACTCACCTAAACTTACCGTAATCCCTTTTCAGACCCATTATGTTCTCTTTACAACTTTCTTTCCTACCTATCTTTTGTATCATCCACAGATTTGGTGACCATAGATTTGGTCCTTTTATCTAAGTCATTTCTATGGATTGCAAATAGTTGAACATACTCCTTGCAATACTCAACGGGTTACAGTTTGAAAAGCCCAAACAGCCATCTATTCCAGCTCCATACTTTCTGTTACTCAACTAATCCTTGATGGCACAACTTCAAGAAGGAGGTGGATGTTGGTTAGATGGGCCAATGGGCTGAGGAGCAGCAGATGGAATTTAATGTAGATAAGTGTGAGGTGCTGCATTTTGGAAAGGCAAATCAGGGCAAGATTTATACACTTCATGGTAAGGTCCTGGTATGCTTGTTCTTATTGGCCAATGCATTGACTATAAGAGTTGGGAGGTCATGTTACCGCTGTAAAAGATATTGGTTAGGCCACTTTTTGGGATATTGTGTGCAATTCGGGTCTCCCTCCTATAGGAAGAATGCTGTGAAACATGAAAGGGATCCAAAAGG
>NW_025211868.1:0-25000 GCF_004010195.1 Chiloscyllium plagiosum
CCCAAGTACCTGCTACCCTTGTCCTTCTGGGTGGAAGTGGTTGTGGGTTTGGAAGATGCTGTTGAAGGATTTTTGGAGAATTTCTGCTGTGCATCTTGTAGATGATATACAATCCCCAACTGATCGTTGGTGGTGGAGTAATTGAATTTTTGTAGATGTGGTGCCACTCAAGCTGCTTGAGTGTTGGAGCTGCATCCATCCAGGCAAGTGGGGAGTATTCCATCACACTCTTGACTTGTGCCTTGTAGATGGTGGACAGACATTGGGGTGTCAGGAGGCAAGTTATTCACCACCGTATCTCCAGTCTGTGGTCTGCTCTTGTAAGCACTGTATTTATGTTGTGAGTCCAAGTGAGTTTCTGTGCAATGGTAATCCCAAGAATGTTCCCATTATACTTTATCTGCCATGCATTTGCCCACTCACTCAGCCTGTTCAAATCACACTGCAGCATCTCTACATTTCCTCACAGCTCACCCTCCCACTCAGCTTTCTGTCACCTGCAAACTTGGAGATATTAAATTGAGTTCACTTTTCTAAATCATAAATCGATATTGTGAAAAGCTAGAGTCCAAGTACTGAGCTCTGTGTTATCCCACTAATCATGGGCTGTCCCTCAGGAAGCAACTCCTATTGTGGCTCTTTATTCTCTGTTTGCCAATCAGTGCTCAATCCATTTCATTGCAATATCCCAATCTCATGGGTTGTAATTTTTCATGTTAATCTCTTCTGTGGCTTCTTATTAAAAGCCTTCTGAATGTAAAATCATGTTAACAGCAAAAACCCCAAATGTGAATGGAAATGATGAGAAGGCAAGTGACTCATTGAATTTCTGGTCCACATCAATGTGACTGAACTGTGTTTTCCTGATGTTTACATTCTTTTTCTTCCCTTAACAGCCATGTCAGGTCTGTCTTGTATGACTGCCTTCATATGGGAGAGGAGAAATTCAGAAATGTTGAAACTAGTTATAAATTGTGTTCTCATTCTGCATTGGATGAAACAAACATTTTGCAATCAGTTTAAGTTTATCTTGTTCAGTTCTGTAACCTGGTCTGTATTTGCATATACGGTCAGGCAAACTGGGGACTTTGGAATGTTTGGAACCTTTCTACATTGCGACAACTCCTGGAATAATGGGCTTAATTTCCAGGGAGTCATGACAATGTGGAATTTTAAACTACACATGTTGTCATTACACCTTTAATGTGTTTGGAAATAATCTGAGTTGATGATCCATTGTCATTATAATTGGGTACAGCGCTATAGAATTCACAGGGTAAATTCACTGCGAACAATTCATAAACAACAAATATTATTAGATTCACTTCATGGAAAGCCCACTCAGTAATGTCTGTTCACCAAAGGGTTAAGAAGAAGTTAAAGAAAAACATTGAAAAACAAGAAATAGAATAAGGGTTGTGACCAAATTGCAGTCCCGCATCGGAAACTAGAGAACTGCGCAGAACTTCCTCTTTCGTGACAAGTAAATTTCTTTATCGTCTGAGAAACAAGAGATTAAAGAAGCTGCAGTTGGCTGGGACACTTTGTGTTTTGATGTAGAAACTGGTCGTACACTAAACTGAGTGGATAAACATGGTTGCCGGTGTGTTGAGATGATCAGTGGAACTTTATTTGCTGTGACCCTGTTACAGGCAGGACCAGCAGTTTTTCCCTATCCTTAATTGCCCTTAAGAAGGTGGTGCTGAGCTGCCTTCCTGAACCACTGCAGTGATCCATTGGTCACTATTCCTGGGTTTAGGTAGGGCTCTTATACATTCTATAAAGACCCTGCTAAATGGTTCTTCAAAAGCTGTGATCGGAATTAAAAGTGAAGCTTTAATTGAGGGTTGGAGATTTCCCAAGTCTTGACATGGACTAGCTTGTCTGGTAAAATTTGACATCTTTATATAATCCTGACCAATATAAATGTTTTAATAAACTATACTGTGTGTTCCTCGTTCCATTAATGACCTGCCATTGGAATTTCTTGAGGCAATTTGTGAAATTTCATTCTGGTTCTCAGATGGAGTCACTGCCTGATGCACCACGGTCCATTCCTCAGCACCTGGTATTTGGGGCAGAATCTATTTCCTCATTAATATTTTGTCTTTCAAGTAAGAACACTCAACATTTGTTTCTGATTCTATTTCTGATAAGGCTGTTAGATAAAACTCTCTCAGTTCAGATCCATTTGTTGTATTTCTCCTAAAGAATATGTTCTGAAAACTACCAGCCAAATTCTCATTAACTTCATCCTTTCAGTTACAGTTTTGGAAATCAAATCTGGTAACTGAAATTACAAATCAACTCTTTGTTTCATAGATTGCTTTTTCCATGGAGTTAACTCTCGACCTGAGATTGAGTCACAACACAGGATGTTCCTCTTGTAATGTTTCAGTGTATTTCATCTTTACTGATTTTTTTCCAGTACTCTTAGAAATATTAATATTCTATAATCTGCCTAATCCTTCCCTAAAGTTCTCCCAACAGGAATTTATTAACTCCTCTCATGACAACATCTTCATTGACCAAGTCACTTGATAATCCACTTCTGTGTAATTAGACTGGTTTGAAATCTCTATGAATGCCTCCATTTCAAATTTTCTCCTTCATTAACTTCTCTAGAAGACAAAAAAAGGACCATCAGGCAGCATCAGTGACTGACGTACCCAAACACCCCTCAAGATATTTGTTTGCTTATCTCCTTGCTTTGAAACAGAAATATACCTCTTTGAGATACAATACTCAGACCCTCCAGTGGTCCCACTCTCCTTGATAATATTCAAAGACAAATTCTCAGGAATGTCCTGAGGTCCCTCTTCCTCATTTGTACTTTCAAAGATCATGTTCTTTCTGTCCCGTCCAATCATAACATTGATTAATTTTGAAATTCCCCCCTCTCTGAAGATTCCTTCAATATTCCTGCAACTGCAATCAGTCTCCTGTTTATCTTCTAGCAACTGACCCAATAGCAACATACAAGAAGAACCAAGAGCGTACGGATCCTGAAAGTGAAGACAGTTTTAGTACGGAAGGGTGAACATGTTGGTGCAGGTTGGAGGGTCAAAGGGCTTGATCCTGTGCTGTGTTGTTCTCTGTTCTTTGGTATGTCTCTTGTCATTACAGTGGAAACATGCTCCTTTCTGTGGTTGCAGCCTTGTTCCGTTATGGTGATAATATCTTTCTGGCTGTTCTCCAGAACTTACTGCTTTTTCAGCCACAGACATTTTATTCCTCCAGTTTCTCTGAAGCTTTCCAGAGGACTATTTCCCCACCCTTACTGTCTGTGTGAGATATGTTAGGGATCTGCCTGAACTCCTGCCTTGCTCATCCTGAATGGCTCATCATCATCGAAACAAGCCTTTCAGTTCTCTGAATTTTCCCACGATTCCATTCTCATTAATCTCACTGCAGCAGCATGATCTGAATCCCTGAACCTTGCTTTCTCCTACACCTATACCCAGATCAGTTTCTTTCTTGTGGTATCAATTTTCAATTGTTAGATGCGACTTGATAGATTCAGTTATCATTATTTTTATTGAATCAGGTGGTCTTTCACTGTAGCTACACACAAGCCTGCAGATTTGGTGTTCACAATGAAACAGAAGTTTATTACACATAGACATTAATATAAAATATAGTAAACCAAACTATTTGCATATAAACTAATTCAATGAAAATTGAATGCACGTGGAAATAATAAAATCCCAATTATGCAAACACCATCACTTTGCAATAGTCACCTCCCAGGGAATATCCTTTTCCATCACGTTGATACGTTTTATTTAACTCTTTGTTCTGAAGGCTGTCCCTTGATTATTCACACAAATGAGCTGAAGGTGCAAGTGAGGACTGCAGATGTTGGAGACCCAGAGTCAAGAGTATAGTGCTGGAAAAGCGCAGCAGGTCAGGCAGCATCTGAGGAGCAGGCGAATCAATGTTTCAGAAAAATGAGCTGAAACTTTCTTAGTTTTAAGTAATCCCTTTGGACATCAACATTAATTTAGACATTGTGACATTACTCCAAACCCACTCAATAACTTATGACTTTGTATTTTCGAGCTGTCAGTGTCCGTGAACCTTGAGACTCCTCTCTGACATTTCCTTCTGATAGCAGACCCCTGTCAAGTTAATTTATCCCTAGCCCCCAACAATATCACTCAGGCATCAGCTCACAAAGACTGGCTTTAGTTAGCTGCAATATTTCTGTCCTCTCCAGGTGTCAACTTCTCATCAATTCCACAGGATCACCTTTGCAGGAATTACACATCCTCCTCCCTCCTGCACCATCTCTCCAGCCACCCATCCATCTGCTTGATCCTTCCGTTGATCTACTTATCTGTCCATGGTACTAGGAGGAAATGCTGATTCCTTTCCTAGCTTCCTAAACTCTGACTGCTTAAGCACAGTCCTCTTTCTGCTTCTGTCATTGGGCTTTATGTGGAGTGGGACTGCTGACGGTTCAACCTCAACCCTTTCAGAGCGCTCTCCAGTCACTTGATAACTCCATTGATAGTGGGACCAGACAGACAGCACCATAAATGAGTTCCTTCCTGTGGGTGCAGCAACACCTATCTATTCCTCTGACCATTGAATCCATTTTCATGTACTTTTTCAATAAACATCAAAAGCCCCTGATGTAGCTGGGGTTCCCATGGTAATATTGACTCGTCTTCTCAGAGGGATCATCATTCACACCAGTCCCCAGAGCAGAATATTGGCTAGAGAGTGAGTTACACTCAGCAGGGCATTGGGAGGATTGTGAAGAATGTGTTTCAGGGAAAGGTGATCATTCTGAGGAAAGTAGTGAGTTGAATGGGAACTTCCCAGAAGAGGCTGCAGTACCTGAGCAATGAGTGGATCAGAGACCAAGGAATAGGCTACATGAGGCATTTGGAGAATCTGTTGGAGACAGGGAGTGGGGAGAATCTGAGGCTGGAAGCTATAATTAGAGACTGCCCATTATTCAGGCAATGTCACTCTGCACTCTGACCCAGCTGTTCCTCTTTAAATATTTACATTAATATTTACATTAAACATCAAGCCTGAAACATTTACATTAAATATATTTAATTACTCAAACATGCTTTGTTGGATCTGCTTCAACTCCACGGGTTCAACCTTAAACCAGTTCCCTATTTAATAAAGAATGTGTTCCCCCTGAACTGTCTCTTTGAACAACTGGCAGCACACTGTAACCTTGAGAATTGATTCTGAAATACTCAATATTTTCTTCCCTCAAGGTGCAAATCCTCCAGTCCTTATTCAATTTCCAAACCTGGAATGGGTCACTGAGAGTCACACTGCCCGATTACAGTGCACCATGAGGAACGCCACAGTGACAGACAACAGCATTAAACCATACCAGGGTGCCATAAGATGCGAATTTTAACACATGGTAAATATGGCTCCACATGCTGGAGCGCCAGATTCACTGAATGATTCCAGTCTTCCATGGACCCCTCCAATAACAGCTTCATTCTGACAATCACAAACGTGCAGCCCACTGACATTGGGGTGGACGCTTTGGTGAGGGTGCAAAGAAGGTTTACGAGGATGTTGCCTGGTATGGAAGTTGCTAGCTATGGACAGAGGTGGAGTAGGTTAGGTTTGTTTTCATGAGAAAAAAGGAGATTGAGGGGGGACCTGACTGAGATTTACAAAATCATGAAGGGTATAGACAGGGTAGAGAGAGATAAGGTTTTTTTTCCCAGGGTGAAGGATTCAATAATGAGAGGTCATGCTTTCAAGGTGAGAGGTGAAAAGTTTAAGAGGTATACACACGGCAAGTACTTTACACAGAGGGTGGTGGGTGTCTGGAATGCGTTGCCAGCAGAGGTGGTAGAGGCAGACACAGTAGATTTATTTAAGATGCGTCTGGACACATGCATGAGTAGGTGGGGAGCAGAGGGATACAGATGCTTAGGAATTGGGCGGTAGGTTTAGACACTGGATTTGGATCGGCTCAGGCTTGGAGGGCTGAAAGGCCTGTTGGTGGGCTGTAAATTTTCTTTGTTCTTTGTTCTTCTGAACCAAGGTAAGGCTCACTGGTCTATAATTATCAGGGTTGCCTCTACTCGCCTTCTTGAACAAGGGAACCACATTTGCTATCCTCCAGTCTTCTGGAACTATTCTTGGAGACAATGAAAACATAAAGATCAAAGCCAAAGGTGTGACAATCTCTTCCCTGGCTTTCCAGAGAATCTTACGATAAATCTCATTCATTCCAGGGGTCTTATTGATTTTCAAACATTCCAGAATTGCTCACACCTCCTCCTTGTCAACCTCAACCCCACCTGTGGATGAAGAACGGCTTATGCCCGAAACGTCGATTCTCCTGTTCCTTGGATGCTGCCAGACCTGCTGTGCTTTTCCAGCAACACATTTTCAGCTCAATCCCATCTATTGTAGTAGACTTTATCTCAGCATTCTCCTCAACAACATTGTCTTTTTCTAGTCTGAATACTGATGAAAAATATTCATTTAGAGCTTCCCCTATCTCCTCTGACTCCACGCACAACTTCTCACTCCTATCGTTGAATGGCTGTAATCTTACTCTGGTCATTCTTTTATTCCTGATATGCTGATAAAAAGCCTTAGGGTTTTCCTTGATCCTATCTGCCAATGACTTCTCAATTCCCCTCCTGGCTTTTCTTTGCTCTCTCTTTAACTCTTTCCTAGCTAACTTGTAACTCTCAAGTGCCCTAACTGTGCCTTCACATCTCATGCTAACATGAGCCTACTTCTTCCTCTTGACACAAAATTCAATTTCCTTAGTAAACCGTAACTCCGTCTCTCAACCACTTCCTCCCTTTCTGATAGATACATACTTATCAAGGGCACGCAGAAGCTGTTCCTTGCATAAGTTCCACATTTTAGCTATGCTGAAGTCACTTTTTAATCCAACTCTGCATAAACTATATGAATGCCTCCAATTAATATTTACTCTTTCAATAATCCATCTGGAAGACATTTAGGAGCATTAGGCAACATTAAGACTTGCTCCAGTGTCTCTCAAGATTTGTCTCCTTGCTTTGAAGCTGAAGGAAATACTCCCCCCCAAAACTCAGACCCTCCAGTGGTCTCACTCTCCTTGTTCATATTTAAAGACATTCTCTGGACAGTTCTGGTTTCCCTCTCCCTCATTAGTGCATCCAAAGCGTTCATGTTTTCTCTGCCCTACATTAGGGTTAGAATAGTTATTGATTTTTGTGATGTATCTTTTTCTGAAAATTCTTTTGATAGTCCTCTGATTCTAATCAGTCTCCCATTGAACTTCCAGCAATTGGCTTTGACATGTCCAGTCTTACCAAGATGGGAGCATGTTAATGGCTGTCAATCAGGAGCAGCATGATGACTCAGTGGTTAGCACAGCTGCTTCATAGTGCCAGGCATCCAGATTCAATTCTGTGGAGTTGCACATTCAGCCTGTGTCTGTGTGGGTTTCCTGCAGATGGTCCAGTTTACTCCCACAATGCAAAGATATGCAGGTTAGGTGAATTGGCCATGCTGAATTGCCCATAGTGTTCAGGGATGTGTAGGTAGGTGCATTACTCAGAGGTGGGTGTGTTACCCTTAAGAGTGTTAATGTGGAGTTGTCAGGCTGAAGGGATTCTATGATTCACTTTTTGGTTCCTGTCTTTCTCCTTTATTCCTTGAAAATCTTTCTAGTGTGTTCTAGAACATAAGACTATAAAATGATATGAAATAGGAACAGGAGTAGGCCATTCTGCCCCTCGAGCCTTCACCACCATTTCATAAGGTCACGGCTGCTCCGACATTTCCTCATCCACTTTCCGGCATTTCCCAAATAACCCTTGATCCCTGACTGGTCAAAAACCTATCTATCCACATTCCTGCCCTTCCCCGATAACTCATCAAGAATCTGTCAATCTCAGCCTTAAATGTACAGAAGGATTCTGCCCCCACAGGTCTTTGTGGTAAGGAGCTCCAAAGTCTCACAATCCTCTGAGAGAAGAATTTTCTCCTCATCTCAATCTTAAATTGGTGCTGCTTTATTCTGAGATGAAGCCCTCTGACACTCGACTGCCCATGAGGGGAAACATCCTCTCAGCATTCACCTATCAAGCTCCTTAGTAATCTGGTAAGGTTTAATGAGAACACCTCTCATTCTTCCAATCCCCAGCCTGTTTAGCCTTTGTTCAAAAGACAATCCTTCCCATCCCAAGGTGTATCCCAGTGAGCCTTCTCTGAACTGCCTGCAATGAAATGATAATTTTGTTTAATAACGGACCAAAACTACTGACAGTGCTCCAGAAGTAATCTCCCCAGCCCCTAGTCCAGTTGCAGTAAAAGTTCCCTACTCTTACACTCCAACCCCCTTTGAAATAAGGGCCAACATTCCTTCAATTTTCCTGATTACCCGCTGCCCTTGTTTGCTAGCTTTCAGAGTTTCATGGTCAGCTAACCCCAAGTCCCATTGTGTCACAGCTTTCTGCAGATTTTCTCCATTAAAATAATTCCTTGTCCCATGGTTGTCCCTTCCAAAATGGACAGTTGCAGATTTTCGCCATGTTATATTCCCAACACAATGCCAACTCTCTTATTTTATCGATATTTCTCTTTCAACTGTTTGCATCCCTCTTGGTGGAAAACTGCAAACAATGCAATTGTTATCTCTGTCGCCCCCTCTTTTAGGATTCAAGGATTCAAGCCCTCAGGTCATGGGAAGTATCTGCCTTTTACCCCTTTATTTCATCAAACACTTCTTCTCTATTAATGATGATGGTATTTACTTGCTCCTCCTATATTCTTTCATATTAATGTGATATTTGACATATCTTCCAAAGTAAAGACTGATGCAAAATATCTGTTTAATTCCTCACCAATACACTTGCTTCCCAGATACATCTCTGCAGTTTCATTTTCTAAGTGACCCATGCACAATTTGACTGGCCTCAACATTTTTATATATTTGATGAAGCTTGTATTGTCAGATTTTATGTTCATCACTGGTTTTCTCTCAATTCATTTAATCTTATTTTCTTTATCTTTATTGTCTTTTTAGTTCTCAAAAACACAGAACATGAGACTCCTCTTTGATATCTCTCCCCAACACGCACCTTCTGTGTTCCCTTCCCCAACCCCCACACACTAGGCCTTCTCATCACAAGGACTGCTACCGCACACAACCCATTATCACCCACTAACTGTTCCCATCAGCAATGATTCATTCTCCCAGGTTGCCCTCCCTGTATCATGGTGCTGGGATCAGTTTGCTCATCCTCCCGATAGCCTCCAGTCTTATCTATACAGGGAACAAGAAGCTAAAACCTGTTAGACAGCTCAAGGTCCAAAGCTTCTTCTGCAATGCCTCCTCAATTCCTCTACATCCCTCACTCAGAATCACACCAGCCTGTCCCTGACAATTGACTGAATTTGATGTGTGACTGTATCCTGAAACAGTGTCTGAGTAAGTTGCGCCTCCTCCCTGATGAGTCAATGTTTGAAGCTATGAATCCAGCTCAGCAACTCTGAGTCAGAGTTCACCAAGGAGCCAACACTTGCTGCAGCTGAGCGACACTATGAACCACAATGGGGTCCACCAGCTTCCACATCATAGACTTATAGCACATCACCTAGTCCCTCATCTGTATATTATTCACTGAGTACATAGCTTTTTTTTCAATTTTATATTTGTCTTTTAGTTTGTAATCTGTCAAGTATTTCTCATATTGATCGTTAACCTAAAATTAACTTCTAATAAATAGACAAATGGACAGATATTACCAACCGGTGGCCTTCTGGTTTTCCTGTGACATCACTCTTTGTTTTGTGCTGGGTCTCTGATCCTGAGCTTCAATTTATCCTGTTAATCAAAACCTGACAAATTATCACCCAAACAGCAAGTAAAAGCACCTCTTCCCCTTGGCACTGAATTCCCACGCTGCTCCAAAACCTCAGAGATGTGTATTCACTCGGGCTGTGCCTCACTCCGGGTGTGATCTCTCCTTCCCGATCATTTGAAAATTATTGATATTCCGTGATGACAATTTCCTTTACATTCACATTTATTTTCTGTACCGGAGTGACCGAAATTCCTGATCCTTGCTTTCTCCCTTGCCAATTCTACAAATGTCCTGTTTGATTTCTTTCTTGTCATGCTAATTTTCAATCGATAGATCCAGATTGATGGATCCAAGTTTCATTATTTTTATTTAATGAGGGGGTCTTTCACTGCGACATAAGCAGGCAAGGCTACAGCTTGGCTTTTAACAAGAAACAGAAATTTATTACACGACAGATATTAAGATAAAATAGAATAAAGCAAGTTATTTATGTGTAATACAATTCAATAAAAGTTCAAGGCACATGGAAACAATAAAATTACCAGCACCATCCCTTCACAGTGTTCATCTGGAACTCAATGTATTGGTCACACTGGAGTTTCAATTTCAGTTGGACAAAGGAAGTCAGAACAGTTTGCACCATTGCCAAGTTTCACTGGGTTTATTTTTGAATTCATATTGAAACATTTATTAATGATTCATGCTTTATTTTTGTGAACTATTTTTAAATGTCTTGTTTTATTGAAATAATTAATCTCACAGTTGCACACCTCTAATCTGTCCTTTCTACTTAAATTTGATTTGGAGGATATCAGAAATTTCAAACAAGTTTTAATTTATTGAGACTTTTTCTTTGAAAGGTGCAAATTCACCAGTCCTTCTCCAGTCTCCGATCCTGGAACGTGTCACCGAGGGTTACAGTGCAGCATGAGGAATTTTTTTTAGCTTAGAATAGATTAGATTACTTACAGTGTGGAAATAGGCCCTTTGGCCCAACAAGTCCCCGCCGAAGCGCAACCCACCCATCCACCTACATTTATCCCTTATAACCTAATACTACGGGCAATTTAGCATGGCCAATTCACCTGACCTGCACATCTTTGGACTGTGGGAGGAAACTGGAGCACCCGGAGGAAACCCATGTAGACACGGGGAGAATGTGCAAACTCCACACAGTCAGTCGCCTGAGTCGGGAATTGAACCCGGGTCTCTGGCGCTGTGAGGCACCCACAATGCCGCAGTAACATACACCAATGTTCTCTGGGATTGGGAACAACCAGGGAATAAAAAGGAATGGGTTTAATCACATGACATGAGGATCATCACACAATGCATTCCAGGATTCACTAAGTGATTCCACTCTTCCAGAGATTCCTCCAATAACAGCTTCATTCTGACCATCATACACATACAGCCCAGTGACGCTGGGCTTTATTACTGGAAAATTTGGGGAGATATCAGTAAGAATTGAACCCAGCCGATTGTAATGGGTAAGTCCTGTTTATCTTAAAATAATCTGACACAGCAAACACTTCCACATGGATTTATTGGATAGGACAACGTGTTAAGTTCCTCTGGTCGAGAGAGAGCAGAGAATTCAGTCTGAAAATAGAACAGCTACCTTTTCTTGTTTTACTCAGAGATAGAAAAAACTGTTTCTCCTCTTGGACCAGTTCCTCAATCTCAAACTCTTTATCTTTTCTCTGTCTTTCTGCTTCCCCATCTTGTTTGTTCTCAGTGTTGTATTTGACATTCTCCTGTCTCTATCTGGTTTTGTTTTGTTCATTCTTGGGACGTGGCCATCACTGGCCTGGCTGATACTTGTTGTCCATCGTGAACAGCTCTTGAGAAGGAATGTCTTCACCGAGAGAGTGGTGACAATGAAGTCTGTGACAATAAAGCTAATGCAATTCAACACAGGCTCCTCATGCACCACTGCTGTCCACTTCCCTTTACCCTCACTGCCAATTCAGTCATGATTTGGAGATGCCGGTGTTGGACTGGGGTGTTGTGCGATTTTTATCTCAAGCATGCAAAGATAAACTAGTAAGTTATTCACTAACATTCCTGTGTGATGTCACTGGAGTACATTAATTTCTATGATCAGGTTTGTGACATTAATCTTTGTGAAGTATCACATTTACTGAGTTCCTTCATTAGCTTTGGGCTTTGTTGTCTACGTTCCTCACAGTCGACACAGATAACAAAATCCCCATGGCAGGTGAATATGTCGAATAAATAGACAGTCTGTGGTTAGTAGAGAATGCCTATTTGGTTTCACAGTCACCTTCATTCCTTTTCCATATAGAAGCCTGTAGCTGCTCCCAGTATTCACACTGTGCTTAGTGAGCCCTTCAGCAAAATTTCCAAAGGAACAACTTCAATGTAATTCTGCTCTGACCTGTGATTTGATTTGACTGCACTGTATCTCCCGTGTTGATTGTAAAACTATTTTTATAATGTAGCTTAAAGAATCAGTGATATTTTTGGTAATATTTTGCTGTGACTTGTTTATTACATGAGAAATATTGAAAAATATGCTGAAGGATGACAATTTCTACAACAGCCCATCAGGACTCTCAGCAAGCGTCCCTAGTATCTCTGAATGTGTTGCAGTCTGTCAGACTCTCCTGATCTGGGATTTATGTATTTGGTTTAGGGAGTGCAGAACCTATCATTCTGGGCTGTTAGACAAAGGGGAGACAAAACATGATTCCTTGCAATTCTCCCTCACTTGGCTTCTGTTCCCTAATCAGGCCTCAGAACTTTTTTCCATCAAACTCTGAGTGTCTGTTTTACTTTCTTGTAAATAACCTCAGTCACTGCTGACTGTGTCCTTGGTTTTTACAACCATCAGTGAGATTCATATGATTTTGATCTATCCCGAGGTAACATTTGGGATGTTTGTAAAAAAGGTGTTCATTCTGTGTTATGATCACAATTGGTCTTGATGTGTTTTTTGGTCTTTTAACTGATTTCATATATCATCAAACTGAACTGTAAGGAGGTGAATGTTGAACACACTCTCTCTGACTAAAGGAATTAATGTTAAAAGCTTTAAATTTTTAATTGTCCAGTTAACACTACACATGATGGGCAGCACGGTGGCTCAGTGGTTAGCACTGTAGCCTCACAATGTCAGCAACCTGGGTTCGATTTCTGCCTCAGGCAACTGTCTCTATGTGAAGTTTGCATATTTTCCCCTCTGTCTGCATGGGTATCCTCCCACAATCCAAAGATGTGCAGGTCAGGTGAATTGGCAATGCTCAATTGCCCATGGTGGGAGGTGCATTAATCAGAGGTAACTGTGGGGTGGGGGAATCTGTCTGGGTGGGTTACTCTTCAGAGGGTTGGTGTGGGCTTGTTGAGTCAAGGGTCTGTATCCACACTTTATGGAATCTAATGAGTGTTTGACCAATATTTATCAATTGCCAGCAACTTCATACCTGGTCATTTTTAATAGCTTGAGCTCTTACCAGGGTCAACAATGATTTTGGTGACTCTGCCAAATATCATTTTTTCAATGCCTCCAGAATGCACACAGTAACATACCCCTTGTGGAGAACTGAGGGATGACCTCATTTCCAATGCACTCCTGCTTTCAGTCTATTCTCATTGTCCTTTCAGTGTTGGGAAATCAGTGAACAATTTAATTCTCAGATTTCCTGCACTGTTATTGAAAAATTTGAATTTTTTCCAATAAGATTTCTGACATTATTCTCTCAAATTACAACATTTACTCGGTTCCACCATTAGTTTTGTGCAAAAAACCAGCCTGTATATCTCAGCCCATGCACAGCATGATACTGCCTGACAAAAACCTGTCACGTGAGGAAGGAATCTTTGCCTGTTATAACAATGTAATTTAAGTGAATGGGTGTGCATTGTACCCGAGAAGGAAGGTGAAATGTACTGCCTGCTGGCCTCACAGGTCACTATTCTTGACCCTGTGTCTTCATTTTATTTTGCCCATCTCTCTGACTGCAGGGAGATGAAGCAAGCGTAACCAGGTGTAGTACAGATGGATCCATTTGCACCCACAACAGCCACATGCATGCATTTGGACATGCGTAACACACACACACACACACACACACACACACTCATCTACACACACACACCAAAAACACACACATGCACACTCATCTGCACACATATGAACACAATACACGCAGAAAGAATACACTCATTTCCATAAATATCAACAACACACATCTATCCAAATACATAATGCGTACAATTTAAACTCACGCGCAGAAATGGCCTCACTCATATACAAACACACTAATCCACATAGACAACATATACATTTGTGTACATAAACTCTCTCTCACATCTAAACTTATGTACGTGTACATTCGACACTGCGTTCACTTCAACACATAGACGTACACATACTCTCTCCGACATACGTGCACACACAGAAAGACAGACAAATACAGATGTAGGTACACTCAAAACACACAAATGCGGTTGTGTAAACACATATATACACATTCCTGAAGAAGAGCTTATGCCCAAAACGTCAATTCTCCTGCTCCTCGGATGCTGCCTGGCCTGCTGCGTTTTTCCAGCACCACATTTTTCATCTCTGGTCTCCAGCATCTGCAGTCCTCACTTTCTCCACATATATACACACACTTAGAAACACATACACAAACTCTCAGGCTTACAAATACACACGCATTCATCGAATCATACAATTACTACTGTGTGGAAGCAGGTCATTTGGCCCAACAAGTCCACACTGACCCTCTGAAGAGTATCCCACCGAGCCTGTTTTCCTACCCTATTCCTGTAAGCCTGTATTTCAGTAGCTTCTCCCCCTAGCCAGAGCATCCCTGGATACTGTGGGCAATTTAGCTTGGCCAATCCATCTAACCTACATATCTTCGGACTGTGGGAGGAAACTGGAATACCGAGGGGAAACCCACGCAGAAATGGGGAAAATGAGCAAATTCTTAACAAACAGTGAATCAAGGATGGAATGGAAACCTGGATCCCTGGCAATGTGAGGTAGCAATGCCAACCACTGAGCCACCATGCTGCCCAACACACATGCAGACACACTCACCACAGCATGTAGACACCAACACACACCACAACCTGCATATGTAACACACACCAGAAACACCAACACACACAAACTCACGTGCACAAACGGTCAGATACACAAACACACAACCACAGACACATACACAAAGGGAACTTTAATTGCAATTGCTCTATGTCCAGGCTAATTGTCATAGTCACAAAATTGTGAATCTTACCCGCAACCCGGCAGTCATAGAGTTATGCAGCAAGGAAACGGACCCTTTGGTCCAACACGTCGGCACTGGCCAAATATTTTAAACTGATTGAGTCCCATTTGGTAGAATTTGGCCCATATTATTTGAAACACTTCCTATTCATGTACATATCCAGGTGCCGTTTAAATGTTCTATTTGTATCTAACGCAACAACCTTTCCGGGCAGGTCTTCCCAGACGCACACCATCCTTTGCATGAAAAGGTTGCCCCTCAGGTTCCTTTTAAACCTTTCCCTTCTCATGTTAAACTTATGCCCTCTATTTTTGGACTCCTTTATGCTGAGAAAAATACCTTGGCTATTCAATGAACATCCCCATTTCTGACCTTCTGATGGAGGAAGGTCATTGATGAAGCAGCTGAAGATGGTTGGGGCAAGGACATTACCCTGAGGAACTCCTGCAGAGATGTCCTGGAACTGAGATGACTGATTTCCAATGATGATGACCATCTTTCTATGTCCCAGGTGTGCCTCAATGGAGAGATTGCCCCCAATACCAATTAATTTCAGCTTTGCTCAGGCTCCTGGATGTCACACTCAATCAAATGCAGCCTTGATGTCAAGGGCTGTCGCTCTCACCTCATCTCTGGAATTCAGCTGTTTTGACCATGTTTGAACCAAGGCTGGAATGAGGTCAGGAGCTGAGCATGCTTGAAGGAACCCAAACTCAGCATCACTGAGCAGGTTATTGCTGAGCTGCTGAAGACACCTTCCATCACAACACTGAAGATCAAGAGTAGGTTGATGGGGCAGCATTGGATGGGTTCGATTTGTTCTGTTTTTTATTCAAGGAACACGTGCTGTGTTCTTCCATTATTGAGGATGTGCATTTTTATGTAGCCTCATCCTCCAATGAGTTGTTTAATTGCCCACCTGTATTCATGACTGGATGTTGCAGGACTGCAGAGCTCAGATCTGATCCACTGTTTAGTAGCTTCACCAGGTTGATATCTCATTTTCAGTGGTTCCTGATGCATATCCTGGCATGTCCTCATGCACTCTCCATTGAACCAGGGACAATGCCATGGCAAAATAAAAACGAGAAAAAAAAACTATTGATGCCGTAAATCAGAAACAAAAATAGAAATTACTAAAAACGTTCAGCAGGTCTGGCAGCACTGTGAAGATAAATTTGAGTTAATGTTTTGGGTCTGGTGACCCATCCTCAAAACAGATGGTAACTCAGAAAATTTTAGTTTCAAATTATTGGGCCTGAAATTTCCCATATCCTCGCCCTCAATCCTACACAACATGCCTTATTATCACAATGTCTTCCCCCACTAAGTCTCCATTAACAGCTAGTCACTCTCCTAGCTGAAGCCTAACCAAAGTGCTGTACAGCTGTAACATAACCAACTAGCACTTATAAACCGTACCTCATCTGAAAATTGCAAGCATCCCAAATACCTCCTTTTCTTTTTTTTTGTAAATATGTTTATTAGCAAATTTTTAACTTTACAGACATATAAAATTATTGGAAAATACAATCAATAACAAATATCAGTGTAATAAAAAAAACCACAAATTACAATACAAGCATTGTCTACTAACTACTAATCTACCCTATGATACAAAATATAACAAGCCTGTTAAAATGCCCAGCCACCTTCAGGGATCTGTTACACCCAGTGGTGGGTGTAGTTGAGGCAATCCCTATCTTGCCAGCCAGGATAGTGCAATGCGCAGCCCTTCATCAGGGCTTTTGCCTGAAACGTTGATTCTTCTGCTTCTTGGATATCATGTGACCTAGTGTGTTTCTCCAGCACCACACTCTCAGCTCTGATCTCCAGCATCTGCAGTCCTCACTTTCTCTGAGCTCGAGGTAAGGAGGGGTTTCCTTAACATGTGTTTTCTGCAGAGCTTTGCAGGGCTGATGTTTGCAACAGAAAATGGGAGAAGGTGGAGGAGTCATCCTGTTTATGGAGTTGATACTTGCTTTAGCTCTGAAACTGCATTGTTCTATACATCCACAAAGTCTGAACCCACACAACATCAGATTATAGTCCAACAGGTTTCCTTGAAATCACAAGCTTTTGGAGTGTAGTCCCTTCTTCAGGTGAAGTGCCCCTCATGTTCTTTTGAAATTTTTCTCCGCTCACCTTAAAAATGTGCCCCCCATCTTTGAATTCCCCAATCCGAGGGACAATGCCCATGATATTCACCTGATCTTTGCCCATCATGATTTTATAAACCTCTGTAAGGTCACCCCTCCACCACCTATGCTCCAGTGGAAAAACTCCCAGGCTATTTTTGTAACTCAAACCCTCCATTCCTGGCAACATCCTGGAAATCTTTTCGGAACCTTCTCCAATTTAATAATTTTTTTCCAATAGCAGGGTGACCAGAACTGCACACAGTACTCCAGAAGAGGCCCAGTTTGAGGGTCGGTGGGGGTGGTAGTATTTATTGCAGATAAAGTGGCAGCATAGGGATGAAGGAGATGCGACAAGTAACTGACTGATCTGTGGAGTGCGGACTAGTTTTCCGTGTCAAGGCCGTTTGCCTGCTAACAACAATGTGATTGTTAACACTTCAACAGACGTAGGAGCAGTGCTCTGAAAGCCTGTGATTTAAAATTAATTTATTGAACTATAACCAGATGTCATGTGACTTCCGTTTATGTCCACCCCAGTCCAACAGCGGCATCACCATATAATTGAATGTTGAACAGCTTGTGAGTGTGAATGATTATCGCCAGAAGCCATCGGACCTCTGGAAATTGAGGTGGCGTCCTTTTCTCTGCAGTAAAAGCTAACTAATGCCTGAAGAAAGCCGATTTATTCTCCCTTCCCAGCTGCTGCAAGCTGTTGCTTTTAACAAGAATTTGTAAACCAGTCATTCAGTGTTTTCTAAAAGGAAGTGTAAAACAATTGAAGTGAGAGAGAGAGAGAGAGAGAGAGAGAGAGAGAGAGAGATAGAGAGAGAGATCGACAAACAGCAAATCCCAATGAACAAAATAACAATTGCAATGAATCCTGTAGACAGGGACCATTGAATTGATTTGTACTAATTACTTAATTATTAAGTTATGATATAGAAAGCTACAGGTCACATTAAATTTCATTTATTTTTCAATTGTGAATATGTCATTTTTGAAACTACTGTTACATCCTTGACTCCATTACATCAGTTCCGCACTGTGGCCTCCCAGTCCCTGCTCTCCTTTAAGTCTGCTGTTTTATCTCAGATATTTCTGTTTTCTCAAAACAATAATCATCAACATCACAGGCTTACATGTAACTTACAACACAGACTGAGACCATTCAGTTCATCAAGTTTGCACTGTTGCACAATAATTAGCTTCGAGTAAAATTTCTCAAGGAGTTTTAGAAGGTCCAGTTGAGCAAGGGATATATTCAGCCAGTTACCTCAAACTGTAATGATCTGGGAAACCATTATCAATGACAGGAAATCATTCTAGACCAGGATACCATATAATGAAGCTCACAGATACAGGAAACATGTTGCTTTCATGATAACATATTGCTTCTTCATAATCCATTCCAGAAATTCTCAGCCACAGGAAGCAGTTGGCACCAAAACATTGAATGTTTTCAAGAAAGCATTTAATATAGTTCTGAGGGCTGAAGGGATCAAAGGGTATGGAGAGAAAGCAGAAACAGGGAACTGTATTGGATGATCAGCCATGATTATGTTGAAAGACAGTAAAGGCACAATGGGTTGAATGGCCTACTCCAGTTCCTATATTCTATGCCTTGAGAAGGTGATGGTGAGCTGCCTTCCTGAACTGCTGTGGTCCATTTGGTGTTGGGACATTTGATCCAATGACATTGAAGGAATGAGGATGATATACTTCCAAGTCTGGATAGTGTGTACCTTGGAGAGGAACCTGAAGGAGGTGGTGTCCCATGTATCTGCTATCCTTGTCCTTTCAGATGGGAGAGGCTGTGAGTGAAGGGACATTCTTTTAGAATTCAGGTGAGGAAGAATTTCTTCACCCAGAGGGTGGGGAATCTGTGGAACCCATTGCTACAGAAGTCTGTGGAGGCCACGTCACTGAGTGTATTTAAAACAGAGATAGATAGGTGCTTTTATCGTAAAGAATTGAAATGTTCCAGTGAGAGGGAAGGAGAATGGGGTTGAGAAGCATTTCTTATCTTAGAATCTTAGAATTTCAGTCGTGATCAAATTGTGGAGCAGAGTCAATGAGCTGAATGTTCTGATTCTGCTCCTGTATCTTATAGTGAGATGGTCTTGAGGTTTAAATGGGAAATTTCAACTTCTCAGCTCTCGAGTCCCTGGGCCATCATTTCCCAGAACCCTCTGCAGTCTGCTCCCGGTCTGCTCAATGCCACTTCCCTTTCTATCTCTGATGTCCTTGTCCTGGGCTAAACCCTTCCTCATACCTGCCCTGGTTACTCCTATTATGAGCAGCATTAGGTGCAGTGACAGTGAGGACCAGGGGCCTGCTGGGAAGGTAAATTTAAATTATAAAAACTTACTTCATGTGTCAGTGGAGCGCACACTGACTAGGAGTGGACACGGGATTGCTGAATAATTTAGGTGATATATTTGGGCAGTTGCTTTAACTGAAATACTGCTGAGGTAATGTCTCCCACCCATCCTCCCTCTCGAACCAGAAAGAAAAGGGTTCTGTGCACCGAATTGGCAAGGTTAATAGTTTTATTTTTTAATAGTCTCTTTGGGAATTTAGAATAGTGGGAATGGAGGTTAGTGCAATTGAATGTTCCTCCTGCAGAATGTTGGAGGTAAGGAACACCACCAGTGTTCCCATTGACTTTATCTGTGTAAGTGTTCTCAACTCCAGCTCCTCAGAAAATACATTAGGGAACTGGAACTAGAGCTGGATGCACTTCAGATCATTCAGGAGGTGGAGGGGGTTATTGAGAGGAGTTACCGGGAGGTAGTCACACCTCAGGTGATAGTAAAAGGCTGATGGGTTACCATCAGTGGATGGAAAGGGTACTGATAGGTAGTGCAGGGATCCACCACGGCCGATTCCCTTCAATAACAAGTATATAGTTTTGGATATTAATGGGGGTGACAACTTATCAGGTGTACACCATGGGGTACAGTTCTCTGGCACAGAGTCTGTCCCTGTTGCTCAGAAGGGAAGGGTGAATGGAACAGAACATTAGTCATTGGGGACTCTATTGTTAGGGGGACAGATGTGGAATGAGAGGGACTCACGGCTGGTATGTTGCCTCCCAGGTGCCAGGGTTTATGATGCCTCTGATTGTGTTTCTGGGATCTTTGAGGGAGATGGGGAGCAGCCCCAAGCCATGGTCCACATTGGCAGCAACAACAACGACAGGAAAAAGTATGGAAATTTCAGGCAGAAATTCAAGGAGTGAGGATGGAAGCTTCATGCTGGAACAACAGAGTTGTTATCTCTGGTTTGTTACCCATGCGATGTGTTAGTGAGGCAAGGAATAGGGAGAGAGAGGAGTTGAACACATGGCTACAGGGATTGTGCAGAAGGGAGGGTTTTGGATACCTGGATAATTGGGGCTCTTTCTGGGTAGGTGGGACCTCTACAGACAGGATGATCTACACCTGAACCTGAGGGATACTAATATCCTGATGGGGGGGGGAAGATTTCCTAATGGTCTTCAGAAGGACTTAAACTGATTCAGTAGGGGGGAATGGGAACCTGAATTGCAGATCCAGTGTTAGGAGGTTGAGAATAGTGAGGTCAGAAATAAGGTCGCAAGAGTGCATTGGCAGGCAGGAAGGTGTTTTGAAGTGTGTTTACATCAACATTTGGAGCATTCAGAAGAAGGTGGGTGAATTTGTAGCATGGATTGATACCTGGGACTTCAATGTTGTCGTAATTTCAGAGATACGGATACAGCAGAGACAGGAACGGTTGTGGTAGGTTCTGGGGTTTAGATGTTTCAATAAGAACAAGGAAGATGGTAAAAGTGAGGGAAGTGTGGCATTGTTAGTCAAGGACAGTGTTAAGGTGGCAGCAAGGACATTTGTGGACTCATCTAATGAAGTAGTATGGGCTGAGGTTAGAAACAGGAGAGGAGAGGTCATACATTTGTGAGTTTTCTATAGGCCTCTGAAAAGTTCCAGAGATGTAGAGGAAAAATAGCAAAGCTGATTCTGGATAGGAGCAAGAGTCACAGGGTAGTTGTTTCGGGGGCTTTAACTTTCCAAATATTGACTGGAAATGCTATGGGTCAGTTTTTGTCCAATGTGTGGTAGAGGGTTTCTTGACACAGCATGTAGCTGGGCCAACAAGAGGAGAGCCGCATTGGATTTGGTGCTGGGTAATGAACCAGGCCAGGTGTTAAATTTGGAGATCAGTTAGCACTTTGGTGGTAGTGATCACAATTCGCTTATGTTTATTTTAGCGATGGAAAGGGATTGGTATATACCGCAGGGCAAGAGCTTTGGCTGGGGGAAAGGCAATTATGACACAACTAGGCAAGACTTATGATGCATAGGATAAGGAAGGAAACTGCAGGGGATGGGCACAATTGAAATGTGAAGCTTATTCAAGGAATAGCTACTGTGTGTCTTTGATAAGTATGTACCTGTCAGGCAGGAAGGAAGTCATCAGGAGAGGGAGCCATTAATTACCAAAAAAAATTGAATCTCTTGTCAAGAGGAAGAAGAAGGCTAATCTAATGATGGGAGGTGATGGCTCAGTTAGGGGGCTTGAGAGTTACAAGTTAGCCAGGGATGACTAAAGAGAGAGCTAGGAAGAGCAGGAAGGGATAGGAGAAGTCTTTGGCAGGTAGGATCAAGGAAAACCCTAAAGCTTTCTATGTGTATATCAGGAATAAAAAAAAATGGGTGTAAGATTAGCGTCAATCAAAGATAATAATGGAAAGTTGTGTGTGGAGTGTGTGGAGATAGAGAGGTGCTGTCTAAATATTTTTCATCAGTATTCACTCTGGAAAAGTACCATTTTATTGAGGAGAATACTGAGATATAGGCTACTGAACTAGACATGATTGATGTTCACAAGGAGGAGGTGTTAACAATTCTGGAAAATATAAAAATAGATAAGTCCCCTGGGCTGGATGGAATTTATCCTAAGCTTCTCTGGAAAGGCAGGAAGGAGATTGAAGAGCCTTTGGATTTGATTATTATGTCATAATTGTATCCAGGAATAGTTCCAAAAGACTGGAGGATAGCAAATGTTTTCCCCTTGCTCAAGATGGGGAGTAGAGACAACCCTGGTAATTATAGACCAGTGAGGCTTACTTTGGTTGCAGGTAAAGTTTTGGAAAAGATTATAAGAGACAGGATTTATAATCATTGAGAGAATAATAATTTGATTAGGTTTACTCAAAATGGTTTTGTGAAGGGTACCTCACAAACCTTACTGAGTTCTTTGAGAAGGTGACCAAATAGTTGGATGAAGGTAAAGTGGTTGATGTGGTGTATGTGGATTTCAGTAAAGAATTTGATAAGGTTTCCCACAGTAGACTATTGCAGAAAATACGGAGGCATGGGATTGAGGGTGATTTCATGGTTTGGATCAAAAAATTAACTAGCTGAAAGAAGACAGAAGATGGTTGATAGGAAATGGTCATCCTGGGGTTCATTTACTAGCGTCTACCGCAAAGATCTGTTTTGGGGCCATTGTTGTTTGTCATTCTTATAAATGACCTGGATGAGGAGGTAGAAGGATGGGTTAGTAAATTTGCAGGTAACACTAAGGTTGGTGGATTTGAGGATACTGCCGAAGAATATTGCACGTTACAGAGGGACATAGACAAGCTGTAGAGCTGCACTGAGGCAATGGAGTTTAATGTGGAAAAATGTGAGGTGATTCACTTTGGAAGGAGCAACAGGAATAAAGAGTATTGGGCTAATGGTAAGATTCTTGGCAGTGTGGATGAGCAGAGAAATCTCAGTGTCCATGTACATTGATTCCTGAATGTTGTCACCCAGATTGCTGGATTGTTAAGGCATACGGTGTGTTAACCTTTATTGGTAGAGTCGATAGTGGTGCTGGAAAAGCACAGTAGGTCAGGCAGCATCCGAGGAACAGGAGAATAGACATTTTGGGCATAAGCTCTTCATCAGGAATGAGGCTTGTGGGTCAGGACTGAGAGATAAATGGGAGGGGGTGAGGTTTGTGGAAGGTAGCTGGGAAAACGATAGGTGGAGGAAGATGAGGAAGAAGGTGATAGGTCAGAGGGGTGAGTGATGGATGGATCCAGAGGACAGTACCAAGTTGAAGGTTTGGGACTGGGGTAATGTGTGGGTAGGGGAAATGAGGATGCTGTTGAAATCCACATTTATCCTTTGTGGTTTCAGTGTCCCAAGGGGGAATATGAGGAATATCCTTTATTGGTAGAGGGATTAAGTTTCAGAACCATGAGGTCATCTTGCAGCACTGCAAAACTCTTTTGCGGTGGCACCATACAGTTCTGGTTGCTGCATTATAGGAAGAATGTGGAAGCTTTGAAAAGGGTGCAGAGGAGACTTACTCAGACGTTGCCTGGTATGGAGGGAAGGTCTCATGAGGAAAGGGATTTGAGGCTGTTTTTGTCAGAGAGAAGAATGTTGAGAGGTGACATAATAGAGACATATAAGATGATCAGAAGATGAGATTGGGTGGACAATGAATGCCTTTTCCCTTGGATGGTAATGGCTATACGAGGGGACATAGCTTAAATTGAGAGGTGATAGATACAAGACAGATGTCAGAGGTAGTTTCTATATTCAGAGTGCAGTAGGGGAATGCACTGCTGCAACAATAATAGACTCATCAACTTTAAGGGCATTTAAGTGTAAATTGGAGAAATATATAAATGAAAATGGAATATTGGAGGTAAGATGATTTCAGATGGGTTCCAAAGATTGGCAGTACATCAAGGGCCAAAGGGCCTGTACTGCGCAGTTATGTTCTATGATCCTCATTCATTCCCTTAGTTTAAGAGGCACAGACAGAGGGACATAGGAACAGAGTAGGCCACTCAGTCCATCAAGTATGCTCCACCACTCAATTAAAGGATAGTTGATCAATTACTACAAGGGCACTTTGACACACTGTCTCCAAATCCCTTCATGTCAATCATCAAAAGAAAGCTTTAACCCAGTTTCCAATAACTGAGTCTCCACAGTTCACTGGGGAATGGATATTAATAGGATTTCAGTAAATCCTTTGACAAGGCCCACTCTGGGAGACTGATAATAAAAGTAAAAGCTGCTGGGATCCAGTGCCACTTGGCAAGTTGAATCCAAAACTGGTTCTAACTGAGCAACAGAGAGTGGTGGTTGAGGGCTGTTTGTGTGACTGAAGGCCCGTGTTCAGTGGTGTACCACAGGGATCAGTGCTGGGTCCCTTATTGTCCATGCTGGATAGAAACAATGCAGGTCCGAGAGTGGGTGATGGTAAGAAAGTTTGCAGATGGCAGAAAAGTTGGCCTGATGGTTGACAGTGCGGAGGTTTGTATTAGATTGCAGGGGGATATAAATGGATTGATCAGATGGCCAGATCAGTGGCAGCTAGAATTAAACCCTGATATCTGTAAGATGATGTGTTTGGAAGAAGTAACAAGACTAGGGAGTACACACTGAATGGTAAGAAATGAGGCAGCTCAGAGTAACAGACAGGGGAATTGTTTGGAAATACAGGTTTTGTTGTCAGATACAGTTTACTGCCTGACCTTAGTGTTTTTAAAGTGAGCTTTATTTTCCATTTCCAGGTGCCATGTTGAATGCAGTGCGAGTTCAGTTTTCAACAGTTTAGAGTGTCAGAGAGGGTCAGACAGTGAGAATGACACGACACCATGAAGAACACCAAGCTGCAAGAAATGATCATTCATTGGTAACAACAGCTCCCCAGGAAAAGAAAGGGCAAGATGATAGCTCATTTCAGAAGTAATTCATCAGGAAATTCCTCCAGCTTTCCTGCTTTATTTCAACTTTCC
>NW_025211869.1:0-25000 GCF_004010195.1 Chiloscyllium plagiosum
TAAATGATAAAATTCTCAACTGGATACACATTACAGTAGAGAAAATGCTGGAAAATCTCAGCAGGTTCGGCAGCATCTGTAAGGAGAGAAAAGAGCTGACGTTTCGAGTCTAACTGACCCTTTGTCAAAGCTGTTAGACTTGAAACGTCAACTTTTCTCTCCTTACAGATGCTGACAGACCTGCTGAGATTTTCCAGCATTTTCTCTTTTGGTTTCAGATTCCAGCATTCGCAGTAATTTGCTTTTATTCACATTAGAGTTTTGATCAGTTAGCCTCAAGTCAGCTTAGTTGTTCATGTTTGTGGTTCAGGTAACCCTACAGGAGTTTCATTATAATGGTGCTCCTTTTTAATGATACCTTTTGATTGGCAACAAGTGACAACTAGATTTTAGGTTGTTGAAGTACATCGTACCTCATGGACACCTAGTTTTGGATAATCTATATTACATTATGGTGGACAATGTCTTCACAAGAACTATTCACACTTCAAATGTTACTGCAGTCAGAGAATCTGCAAATTGTTTGGCTAGAATAAAATTATGCAAACTGTTTCACGATGTTCACCCACTCACCACCACCCAAGTGGAAGTGATGGCCTGGTGATATTATCACTGGACTGTAAATCCACAAATTAAGGTAATGTTCTTGGGACCCGAGTTAGAATCCTGCCATGGCAAATGATGAAATTTGAATTCAATAAAAATATGGAATCAAGAGTCAAATGATGACCATGAATCCAGAGTCAACTGTACGAAAAATCCATCTAGCCCACTAATGTCCTTTTGGGACTGAAGCTGCCATCCTTACATGGTCTGGCCTACATGTGACACCAGACCCACAGCAGTGGGGTTGACTCTTAGCTCACCTTTGGGTGATTTGAGATGGCAAATAAATACCGGCCTAGCCAGTGACACCCTCATCCCGTGAATTAAAAAAAAACCTTGAAGCAGAACCAGTCTGGCTGTTCAATCCAAATTGGATTATCCAGTATCCACTGAACAACCAACATCAATTATAATTGATGTTGGGAAATACCAATAGGGTCTTAAGTGCTAAACAACAAAATCCATTATTTGGAGCAAATCTTGTAAACTTCCTTCCCTCAGGATTTCCTTCAAGTAATGATCAACGCGAGTACAGATTTCTCTTTTCTGATTGAACATATAGGGTAACTGGAACATTGATAATAATTTAGCTGAAGATATGGGACTTAAAACAGTGCTGAATGCTTTGAGTGCAATGTTAAGCTGACTCCATGTCTGCGTTTAAATGGATATTATTTTGGATTTGATGTAAAATAGAGGCATATGGATACAACTAAGTTGAGTGAAAGTAACTGTTGAAATGTCAGAATTATAAATAAATAAAATCAGAAAATAAATGCAAGTGCACCAATTCTGAGAAAACATATCGCTACAGTCATGTGTTTAAGGAAACTTATGCAGTGTTCACAGATAAAATATCTATATGCTTAGTTCGACAATTAGACTGAACTCAAGGCCATTACTTTAACTTCAAAACAGGTGCAAAATCAGAGGGGTCAGGCTTCTGGATACATGCAGAGTGCCAGCAGCAGGAAGGCAGATTCAGGGGGAACAGCATGTTGCCTCACTGGTTAGCACTGCTACGTCACAGCACCAGGGACCCAGGTTCATTCCAGCCTTGGGTGACTGCCTGTAAGGAGCTTGTACATTCTCCCAGTGTCTGGGTGAATTTCCTCCGGGTGCTCCGGTTTCCACCAAAAAACAGATTAGATGGATTGGCCACGCTAAATTGCCCATAGTTTCCAGGGATGTGTAGGCTGGGTGGATTAACCATTGGAAATGCAGGGTCACAGGGACCGGGTAGTTGGAGGCACATCAGGATAGGATGCTCTTTGGAGAGTTGGTGTGGACTTGTTGGGCCAAATAGCCTGTTTTTCCACACTGGAGGGATCCTATTCTATTCTATTCTGGTTCAAAAAACTTTTAATTAAGGGGAACACAGTCACCACAGCAGAAGTAATTTTTAAACTGTGAAATAGCTATATTGACAGACAATACACGTGTCCCAACAACGCAAAACAAAAACAGATTGACTCTGCTGGTATGGACTCGAAGGAATTCGGGAACAGTCCCCAGTGGAGAGAAAACTGGGAGGAGTTAGTTAATTAAAAGGTTGAGTTAAATTAGGAGTAAATTTTCTCTGGAATTGAGGACCGGAGTGTTTGATACTTTGGCCCAGATTTTGTGACAATCAGACAGATATATGACATATCCTGCATAGATGGGTGGAGTGCATTGGAACGGTTTAAAAACCCAGTATAGAAGATTCTGAATGAATTGGTTGGGCAGTTGAAGATTCCAATAGACTATTCAGCAATGGTTTGAACCCTCCACTTAAATTGGAAAATTGCAAGGATTCTAGTTAAGCAAGCAGTTATTCTGGAAAGGGTTAGACAATTAAACAGGTAGACCAAGTTCTGTATTATTCAACTCACCCACATACTAAACTCATACCTCCCCAAAGCCTTGACCTGACACTGTTAGGACATGACATACTTGTCATCTGATTCAACTTCCATTCCCAATCTATTCTAATAGGGTAGAGTATCCTACCCTATTGCTTTACATTTCCCCAGACTAATGCATCTAACCTACAGATCCTTAATACTATGGGCAATTTAACATGGCCAGTTTACCTAATTTGCACATCTTTGGATTGTGGGAGGAAACCAGAGCACCCAGAGGAAACCCACACAGACACAGGGAGGACATGCAAAGTCCACACAAATAGTCACATAAGGAATGAAACTTGAATCCCTGCTGCTGGAAGGCAGCAGTGCGAACCACTGAGCCATTGTGCCAGGCAAATCAGGGCAGGGCTTATACACTTAATGGTAGGAGTGTTTCTGATCAAAGAGACCTTGGGGTATGGTGCACAGTTCATTGAAGGTGAAAATCATAGACAGTGTAGTGAAGGTGTGTTTGGTACTCTTGCTTTCATTCGTCAGTATATGGAGAACGAGTTGAGATGTCAAGTTGCAGCAGTGTAGGACATTGGTTCGGCTACTTTTGGAAAACTGCATTTAATTCTGGTCTCCTACCTATTGGAAGGATGTTGTGAACCCTGGAAATGTTCAGAAAAAGATTTACAAGGACGTTGCCAGGGTTGAAGGTTTTAAACTATAGGGAGAAGCTGAATAGGCTGGGCTATTTTCTTTGGAGCAGAGGTTGAGGGGAGTGACATTACAGAGGTTTATAAAGTCATGAGAGGTGTGGATAGGGTGAATTGCCAAAGTCTTTTTCCCAGAGTAGGGAGTCCAAAATTAAAGGGCATTGGTTTAAGGTGAGAGGGTAAAGAGTTAAAAGGGGCCAAAGGGGCAACCTTTCCATACAACCTTTTCCTTGTATGGAAGCATCTGAATGATACGTGAATAAGAAGGACTTAGAGGGATGTGGGCCACATGCTGGCAAATGGGACTAGATTAATTTAGAATATTGGGTCAACATAGTTGAGTTGGACCAAAGGGTCTCTTTCCATAATGTATATCTCTACGACTCTAAGAACTCATAGTATTAGATGCAATATATTGGCATGGATAGGGGATTGGCACTAACTATAGAAGACAGAGTTGAAATAAGGGAGACATTTTCTATGACTAGTGGTGTGCCACAGGAATCAATGTGAGCAATTCAAAAATACATTTAGTTGACAAATGTGAATGTCCTATAGCCAAGAATGCAATTGGAACAAAAATAGGTGAGGATGACAGACAATGTCTGTGCAGGGATATAGAAAGGTTAAACAAGTGGTCAAAAGTTTAGTAAACGGAATACAAAAGATGGAGAAATATAATGTCATATACTTGGCAACAAGACGACTGGCTGAACATTACTTCATTGGACAAAGACTACAGAAATCTATGGAGGAATTATTTGGGAGTATTCGTCCAAGAATCACAAAATGTTAGCATCCATTTGCAGCAGGCAATATGAGAAGAAAATGTTGGTCTTTATTTAAAAAGAGAAAAGAGCATAAAAGTACGGAGGCTTTCCTAAAGCTAGACAAGGTACTAGTCAGATCACACCTGGAATACTGAAAAAGTTTGGATCCTTGGCGAAGAAAAATATGTACTAACACAGTAGGCACTCCAAAGAAGGTTTACCACATTGATACCTGGTATGGAGGGACCATCTTATGAGGAGAGGTTAAGTAGATTGTGTTTGTACTCATTGGAATATGGAAAGCAACTTAATTAAAAAATAAATATTCTTAGGGGACTTAACAGCATAGATGCAGAAAGTCTGTTTCCCTCATAGGAGTCTAAGACGAGAACCATCATCTCAGAATAAGGGCTCGCAAATTTAAGACAGACAGAGATCATTTTCCCCCCTCGGAGGGTTGAGAGTCAATGGAATTCTTCACTGGATAGGGCTGCTGAGGCTGGATCATTACAAATATTCAACACTGACAGACAGATTTCTAATCAGTAAGGGAATACAAGGTTATGAGAAAAGTCAGGAAAGAGAGTTGACGATTATCAGCTCAGCCATGATGTCATTGAATGGCAGATCAGACTTAGTGGCTCAATGGCTTACTTCTGCTCCTATGTCTTACGATCTTAAGAAACCTGGGTTTCAAAATGTAAAAGCAATAGTTCCTTGAACTAACATTCCTTAAATTTAATGTATGTAAGCTTGACAAAATATTTTGGATACTCTTCATACCATATGATGAAAATACAAAAAGAACTATGAATCAGCAACTTACGTGAAATGGTGATACATATCCTCAAGCCAAGTATAAGTCACTAATATTATAGTTTAGTATGAATCACCACGTTCATAAGATTTTTTTTTAAAAAAAGTGTGCAATTATCCAAAAATAAATTGAAATATATTACTTCAATGATGCAATATACCATATTTTCCAAATAACTGCTCAATTTCATTTTTAAATACTTCAAATAATTCACTTACTCCCCTGAATTTTTCATATTTCAGTAGAAGCAAAGAGATTACTGCAGTCAACGATATAAAAATGGTGATTATGTCACCGCATCAGATTGATAATTTATATCAAGAATATTTACAACTGAGTTTCAATATGTAATTCTCAGATAACCAGAATGTTGTGTATTTAGTTAAAAAATCACAATGCCAGGTTATAGTCAAACCGGTTTAATTGGAAACACACGAGCTTTCGGAGCATCACTCCCTCATCAGGTGATAGTTGTGTATTTAAGGATTGCAACTGACCACCAGACTGGTGTTCATTTCAGTTACAAACTATTTTTTATGACTACAGTGAGGGAGGATGGAGGAAAGCAAATTTAGAAAAAACAGCAAGAATCGGTTTTGTAAAATTAGGCTCAAAGAATACTGGAAAAAATTAACAGTTAGGTCCCAAGAGGAATAAAGTGGTCAGAGAGCGTGTCTTTAGCAGGTCAATATGATGAGCATCATGTGGCTGAAAGGTTTTCTCACAAGTACATAAAATATAGGAGCATTTGGCCAGAGTCTGCGCTGCCATTCGATCATGGCTGATATGCTCCTCACCCCCACTTTCCTGCCTTCTCCCCATATCCCATCAACTCATTACCAATTAAAAAAATCTAACTCCTCCTTAAATTTACTCACCATCCACCACATTTTGGGGTAGTGAAATCCACAGATTCATAACCCTTTGATAGAAATAGTTTTTCCTTAACTCTGTTTTAAATTTGCTACCCTTTATCCTAAGACTATGACCTCTCGGCCTAGAATGCCTGACAAGACGAAGCATCTGCTCCATACTTTTATTATCTTGAGTACCTCAATTTGATCTCCCCTAATTCTACTAAATTCCAGAGAGCAGGAAAGTGAAGTTAAGGATTATCAGATTAGGATTAAATCATAAGGCTGTTTCTCCTCCTCTGCAGTCCACATTGCTGGCTAGCAAAAACACAAAATCAAACATGTAAAGTTGCTCCCCATTGGAACAAAGCCTCTCCATTGATCAAGTTTTCAACTGTGTTGCCTTATTGTGACATAAGAAACTTGGCCTATCATGGTATTAAAGTTTCATATGTTAGAGATTTGGCCTCCAGACTTCCAGGGTACTGGCCAATGCCCTGGGATGCATGGACCATACAAACATATGGAAAAATAGTTTTCCAACCTAGTGCATAACTTTGAAACATTACAGTGTCCAGAAACAGGTTCACAAAGTTGACTCTGGGTTTGGAAGGATTTCTCAATGGAGAAGTTGAATTGGTTACGTTTGCACTCATTGCAGTTTCGAAAGTCCTTATTGAAATATACAATTTTTCAGATGGTTGGCACAGTAAACATGGAGAAGTTGTTTCCTTGTGGTAGAATCTAGGATCATTGTGCATGATCAGACTAAAGGGATGCTCATTTAAGACAATGAGGAGGAGGAATTTTGATTCTCAAAAGGTAATGAATCTGTAGAATCCTTTTCTGGAGAGGCTGCTTGGACTTTATCTAGCAACCTAGTCTAAGAGGGTCAGCTTTTGGAGAAAAAGGCAGGGAAGTGGAGTTAAGGATTATCAGTCAGCATTAATCATATTGAACGGCAGATCAGTCCAAATGAGTCTAATGGCTTACTGCAATCTTATGGACTAAGGGAGTAAACCCTGGTAAAATATCTGAATAGAGTCCAAAGAAGACAGGTATTTCCTGAAATTCCTGCAGACAAGCGGATACTGAATATTGTGCTTTGCATTCTTTTAGCCTCATCTGGAGAAGTCAATAAGGTACCCTGAAATTCAGGCAACCTCGGAACCCCCTAGATTTTAGTTGGGATTCTACCCTGAAGAGGTCACTCCCAGTTTCCCAACTCAAGAAACAACAGTTGAATGATAAACCTAATCTGACTAGCATGGAGAGCAGTACAGGCGGTCTCAATGGAGGGCTCATCGTATCACAGCAGCTAGATACCACCCACCGAAAGTCAGGCAACCCCAACAAGTATGGTGCTCATCTACCAAATCCCATCTGCTTCAATGGATCTTTAGAATCTCTGAACAAGAAGTGGATGGAATACATCACAACAGGCAAATCAATTCAACAGTAAAACAAAGATGTACTCTGGCAAGCTTGAAAACCAAGATTTATGCACAGCACTGGTCAGCTGGTGGTTCAGGCAGCTGGTCAAAATGCCTCAAATAACTCTGATGTTCAGCCTATCAACTTCCATGACAAAGAAGTCAGGAGATGCATAGATACAACAGATTAAGCTACAGTAGAGAACCAAAATGAAACATTACGCGTTTATCTTATGGAAAGAGTTGAAGAAAAGCAGGAGTAAGGTTCTGGTTTCAATGCAAGGAAGTTACTACTTTCTATGATAGAAATAGTTGGAATTCTCTCTTCTCCATCTCCCACACACTGCACAAAGAATATTCAGACAGAATGGTTTCTCTCCATCTGTCTCAACCTAAATAGGCCCAGTGGTGCTGGAAGAGCACAGCAATTCAGGCAGCATCCGAGGACAGGCAAAATCGACGTTTCGGGCAAAAGCCGATGAAGGGCTTTTGCCCGAAACGTCGATTTTGCCTGTCCTCGGATGCTGCCTGAATTGCTGTGCTCTTCCAGCACCACTGATCCAGAATCTGGTTTCCAGCATCTGCAGTCATTGTTTTTACCTCCTAAATAGGCCCAGTTAACCTAGCAAGTATCTATGCTACAACACTGTCCTCCATAATGCAAGCAAAATGCTTACACAGATCATCTTTGACTCTTGTCTCAAATACCATAACCTGGGAATGCTAAACAATTTACTTGGCTTTGATAATACCATGGGATTTGTAAATCTAACACTTTCAGAACAAACCATATCAGCAAATATACTAGAGATATTCAAGATCAAGTAATGACAGCAATCTGATTATTATCAGACAGGACTCTGAATAGCATTCATGATACATGGAACCACCATAATGCTGACTGTCATACACATTCATTTCCCAGTGTGCACTATAGTGAAGATGCAACTTTTGAAAGTTTCTTCATTCAAAGCATGAAGAAACATTTGAGATGGAGAGTAGATAAAACAAGGTCATGTTCTAGCACAGATTCTCTAGTGGCATATTCTTCTTTTGCTGCTGTCATGTATCTTCAGGTCATCTACTGTGCACCAAAACTAATGGCAATATATTTCATCCTGAAAACTGAGACAAAGCTGTACACTGACACATGCACACTAATATCCCATTTTGATGATCATCTGCAATAGCAGATGGAGAAACTTTCAAACCTGTAACGTGGGGTTTAATAAATCAACATCATGAAACAAGTGTTCCAGTTCCTATGCTGCAATACTATCATTTATCCGCACAAATGAGGCAATATTGGAAGTTACTGATAACTTCATATATTTAGGCTCTGCAATCACAAGCCAACTGCCATTTCATGCTGAAATCAACCCTCACATGCAAAAGCTGCAGCTGAGAAGTCCAAGCTGAGTGAATCCATAAAGCTCATAACAAGAGCTGAGTAGGACATGCAAGTCCACTCCACCTTTTAATGAGCCATGGCTAATCAGAATCCTCAACTCCACTTTCTTGCCTTTACCAATAACCCTTGATTCCTTTACTGATTAAAAATCTGACTAACTCAGAAGTGAATATACTTCATAGCTCAGCCTTTACAGCCTCTGCACTAAAAACAAACGCACAGATTCACTGCCTTGAGAAAAAAAAATTATAGTTCAACTAATCGGAGATACTGGACACAGTGGTCATGCCCTCTCATCCAAATCTCTCCCACAATGGAAATCAACCACTTTTCATGTCAACCACTGTCAAGTTCTCCAAGAATCTTGTATGTTTCAATAATGTTACTTCCCATTGTTCTAAGCTACAATGAGCAAAAGCCCAACCTATGCAATCTCTTCTGATAAGAAAATCCCCTCCCATATGCTCCCATAGTAAGCCTTATCTCTGGGGAGCAAAACTATTCATAGTATTTAGTCTAGTACTGTTTGACTGATGCACATTACAGTTTTAAAAATACCTCCCTATCCCTACTTTTATACTTAATTTCCTTTGTAACAAAGGCCAACACTCCAGTTGCCTTCTCTTTTAACCAATGAACTTGGATGCTAGCGTTTTGTGATTTGTGCACAAGGCTTCTCAAATCCCTAAAGATTGTAGCTTTCTGCAGTCTTTCCCCATTCAAATAATATTCAGCTCCGTTGTTCCAAAGATCTTCATTTCTCATTTTTCCCACATGATTCTGTATGCTAAGTTTTTGCCCATTAACTTAATCTCAAAGGGTTCTACATCATCTTTGCTACTTGCATTCCCATCTATTTTTAGATCATCCACAAACTTGGTAGCATACATTCAATTCGTTAACTGTGTGGGAAAAAATAAATAGCCTGATAGTTTGATATTCATAATGAGTTTCCGAAGCCTGAATCCTTAACACATTCCTTTCTAGTGGAGAGATGTTGACAATACATTCTAGGCAAGGCGCAGCAGGTCAGGCTGCGCTTTTCCAACAACACATTTTTAAGCTCTGATCTTCAGCATTTGCAGTCCTCACTTTCTCCTAATACATTCTATGCAGTAGAAAAATCTGAACAACTGGCACCTTTGCTGTCTGAGAAAAATATTCCCATTTTTTGGACCACTCTCCCAAACTGTCTAGATCCTTCTGCAGCCTCCCCACTTCCTCAGTACTACCTGCCTATCCACCTATCTTCATAGATAGGTGGACAGGCAAACTTCCCTAGAATGCCCCCAGAGCATTCACTCGTGAGATAGGAGGATGGCAGACATGGACTCCCGACCTCTGTAGGAAAAAGCATTAGAAATGGTCAGAATAAAAAAAACTCAACCAACTGAAAAGATGGTCCAGAGGCAACTGGTCAAGAACAGAGAAAAGAGCTCAGTGAATCATGCACATTCTCAGACCACTGTCTTCCTCAGCTGCACAATCAGGTAAAGACAGTCAAGCCAGAGCTGGGCTCTTCAGCCACACAAAGCAAGGTTTAACAGTTGACTACCATGGTGTAACCATTGTCATATAGAACAGAATGCTGCCATCACCTCAGTGAAGGAAGGCTTCATTGTGGTCTTCACTGGAAAAAACTTGTAGGTATTGCCTTTAAAAAAAATTCACATGGGATGTGAAAGACAACTGGTACAATGAATTATATTTTTAATTTTGGAGAACAATCAGTGCTCAAATATTCGTTAACCAAACTTCAGAAAATATTTTGACAGTCCCTCAAGACTTTGAAAATGATAGCTCTGTACATTGAGGACAAGATTATAGATTGGATCAGATGGTTCATAGAAACGCAAAAAAATTAGCAAGTATAATTAGACAAACAATTTTTAAGATCAGCGTAAGGATCCTGAAGTTTATTGTATTCATTGCTGATCTTAAAAGTGGTACTGTGAGTACAATGTCAGTTAGCACACAAGATTAATGAGGCAATAGGGTTTAAAAAAGTTTTCTCCAAAATGATTTACTTACCTATAAGCCCCTTGACACATGAAATGTATTTTTTTTTTACAAAAGAACGTGATTGTACATTTGAAGGTTATACAAATACAAAACAAGTGTAATACTACAGGCATTTAAGAAAATCAATGAAGAGGAAGGGCCAGTCAGCTCACCTTGGCCACCACCTAAAACTTCACAAGTCACACTTTCTTGCTCTCAATTAGTTTCCATAACACACCACTAAATTCATTACATTGAAAAATGTTCAGCCAATATGGCCTTGGCCAAATTATGATTTTGTTTTTAATTCTTTCATGGAACATGGATGTCGTCACCTGGCCAGCTTTATCACTGATTGGCCAACATTATTAGGATGAGTGGTTATAGATGTCTTCCTTAGAAGTACAAGCCAAAGAAAATATGAACTTTATGTATAAAGCTAAGGTAGATTAACCATTGATTTCGTGAAAACATTATACAAACACAAACAGATTAAGTTAGAACATAGAATTTATTCAGTACAGGTACTTGCCTTCAAAGTTTTCCCATTTAACATGCATTGCTGAGGTACACAGTAAATAGATCATTATTACTAACATGCAAAGTTCCGAAATACATCAGGATTTTTTTCTGATGCTCTTCCATGGTTTCTTGAGGTTGGCAATTTATTCTGAGATACAGTTCCACAGGTACCAACCATGCTTCAATATATCATGCGAACAACAATTCTTCACAGCTAGATGAGTGTTGGCAATCTTGACCATCTTAACTCAAGGTGATCAATCTTCAGCAGATATTTATTTACACATTTCGCGGCGGTTAAAAAAAAGTTACCAGCGTACATACCTTATACTGCATCTCTTCACCAATTTCAGACAAGCTGAGCTATCTAAATATTTGACTTGGATTGCTCAAACAATTAAACTCTGTTTGCATGCCTAAGATACTTACACTGAATTCAGGCTAAAAATTGTGATTTGTTGATCTCTGTTGAACCAGAAACAAAATTTAGAAGAATTTTAAAAACGTTAAAAAATGTAGCAATGAATCAATATCATCAAGGACAGCCAGATTATAGGCCTCAGTAAAAGCAGACAAGTGACATATTTTGAGAATATACTGAAAGATACCCCAAAATTAACACTAAAATGAGACACAAGTATTTGAGATTCGTACTTGACCAAGCTGAATGAAACGAAGAGAAATGATACTATATTACCCTTTTGCCTTCTTGCTTCCTTGCAATCTTTTGCAATAAAACTCACCTGCAATCTTTTGCAATAAAAGCTTGTGGAAAAAATTTTTAAATAGAAATGTTGCAACCAGTATGAAAATCCTGGGATTTGGTAAAGTCAACAATTATTATAGATTGCTTCTACGTAGTGAATGAAAGTCACCAAAAATACTTAGCCTTAGTATTTTTGTGCCAAAAGCGCAAAATACAATTTGATTTGTTTTAATGAAAAGGGTATTATTTCAATTTCTTGAACATACACACAGCTATTTTTCAGTGCTTCAGAAAAGAAAGGACCGGATACTGTTTGGTATACTAATACTGCAACAGTCTCAAAATTACCTCTTTTTGTAACAGAGGTACAAAAAGGTTCAAAAATTACCATCTCCAAACCATAACTGCAAGGATCAATGGCTTACATCATTATTAATCTTGATCAATATAATGTTGTAGAAAGAATGAACATATCACATATTGAAAAAGATAGGTGATTAAAATACTGTATTCCATTTCAATTTCTAAATGAAAATTGCATTCAGACTTCCATTTCAACCTGATCCTATGGATAACTATTGTGTAGAGTCTTACACCTACAAGTTACATTATAATCAAGATGGATATTTCCAATTTTATGCTTTATCACTGTTGGAAAGCTCAGCAATAACATTTCAAGGATCTTTCTTTGTAGTACAGGTATCTTTGAAAAAGTGCCCCTACAGGGTTAAAGAAACCTCAATCTACACAGCATGAAAAATGAAGTTTTATTTTAATATAAAGCTTTGGTGACACGACAACTAGAGTATAACATCCAGTCCTGATAGCACTTCAGGAAGGGTGTGGAGGCATTTGAAGAGAGTGCAGTGGGAATACACAAAACTCCTCCAAGCATACAGGATTTTACCCACAAGATAGGATTGAAGAACAGCAATGCAAACAACCAAGTCTGATAATATCCGTGGGGAGAAACAGAGTTAACATATCAAGCTTAGTCCCAGATAAGAGTCATATGGGCTCAAGTCATTTCTCTTGCCACAAATGTTGCCAGACCTGCTGAGTTTCCCCAGAATTTCCTGTTTCTATTTCAGATCTCCTGTAGCCACAGCACTTTTCCCTTATTTCATTGAAGAAAATAGAGTTGTAAGAGCAAAAAGAGGTACAGTACACAAGTTTATGACAGGTTTAGTTCGATAAGATAGCCTAAGGTAAGCTGCTCCGATTAATGACATATACAGATTTGAATTTTGCACATGTAGTGGAGATATCACACGCAGTCAATGGCAATACCACAAACATTACTGTCAAGAAAATTAGTGAAAGCAGTGGCAATGGATTACTTCCAAAGGAAATTCACAGGCGAGGAAAGAAGAAAATAATGAAAGTGGAATTGATAACAGAAATGCAGCTTGCATTGGATGGGCCAAATGGTCTCCTTTTAGCCCTTATGATTCTGGGCAGGGGAGAGAGGTGGAGTAAGGAATTTCAGAGTTTTGGAGGGAGGGAGAGAGAGAGAAAGGAAGGAAAGTGAGGTCAGGGAGAAAGGAAAGTGAGCTGGTAGCGAAGGGGAAAGGAGCACAGAGTTGAATGGATTCCAGATCAGAGTGGTGCTGGAAAAGCATAGCAGTTCAGGCAGCATCTGAGGAGCAGGAAAATCGACGTTTCGGGCAAAAGCCCTTTATCAGGAATATAGAGGCCTTTTACCAGAGTAGGATGGAGTGAAGCCCCCACACGGGGAGGGGGTCAAGTAGCGCGTGCACGGGTGAAGGTCAGCGCGCGCGCCCCAGTTGTCGCTTTCGGCGAAAGGAGCGGGCGAACTGGGGAAGAGGAGGACGGTGCAAACAAGAGAAAGCAGAGGATGAGGGCCGGGGTGAGCCTGTGGCGGCCTCCTTCGCCCCCGCCCCTCAAAACAAAAACTGGAGGCATCAGTATCGCCGAGAGAAATATCTGTCTACTCACCACTCGAGGAGGAGCCTGACACCTGAGGTAAACTCGCCCCCTGCGGCAAAGACACAGATGTCAAACTTTAAAACTATATTATGGATATAAACGAATATCTAAAATATAAATGGGACGGGAAAATGCTGCAGAATGTTCATCTTTAGTTTAAACTCACTCACCTCTGATGAAGTTAAAGTCACGGCTCCGTTCATCATATTTAATGATAACAAAAGCCGTTAATTTGATTTTTAAATTGAAGCCAAACCGTCGCCTGTTTGCTTTCGCTCCCTCTCTTATAACCTGCACTAAGTGCCGAATGGTGCTTACTGCGCATGCTCCCAGCTCCCCCTCCGGTATCATCACTGTGCGCAAAGTTTGTACAGCAACATGGTTTATTCTTTTTCTGTGAGCTGGTACACGAGGGCGTTTATTGCTTGGCCCTAGTTGTCCTTGGTTTAGTACAATGTATCCTTGCTATCATCAATAATTTGGTAGTGTATTCACATTTTATGATGTTGGTCACCATTGTTTTAATGATAGATTTCTGACACCTAGCAAAGGCTCAAAACTATTCTAAGTTTTCTGATGGTTAATTTTGACCCCCTCCCCGCTTTGAATTGGATTCCTTTTGGTAGCCTCATGGTATAAACTCCGTCTGAAATACTGAACTCGCTAGCCGAGAGATGAGGATGAGATTCTTAGAACAAAAAATTGCAAACGTAAGGAATTACTCACCTCCGGGATAGATGAAGCAGAGACTATTGTACTTTATATACAATATCTATGATAGATAATTGTGAAATTTGTCTCAAATACTTTAGCAAAGAGCTATGATACAGCTGTGACAGGGTGGATAGACTGCTGTAACTGATTCTAAATCAATCACAAACTCAGAAAGGCAGCTTGTTAAAAATGTTCGATAGTCAAATTTCAGAAAATGTTTTGACAGTTCATGTCAACATGTGCTGTTCTTGTTTTTAATCTTTTAAAAGAACTATTTGCCACCTATTCAGGATTGTTATATACATTTACTAATATAAACTTGTAAATAACAGACAAATCTTAACATCTTTATATTGTTTAAGGTTTGTTGATAAATTTATTTCAACTAATGAATGATTTTGGTACACAAGCCTTAGTGAATTTATAACATTACTTATATTTAAGTTAATAAAATAATCTCAACAGCAATATAAAATTTGAAAAATTATTGTTCTGAATTAAATGCGCTTTTAAAAAACATCTCTGTCCGAAGGCAGGTCTTTACCAATTATTCCCCTAACCACTGCAAATTACCATGACTTCTTACTAGTTGGGTGGAGAAGAAGACCTTCAGTCTATTATGTTTGAAGCAAGGATCAAATCCTGTGCAGTTGGTATTAACTTAATCAGCACACTGGCATCTAGTCAATTGAGCTCCTCTTCAGGCTTTACACATCGTATATAGTAATGTTGCAATATAATCAGTGGTCTTACAATTATTAGTATGCTATTCAATATCACTGATATCCTAATTAATATAAAACAGAAAGTACTGGCGAAACACAGTAGATCTGGCAGCATCCGTGGAAAGAGAAACAGAGTTAACATTTCAAGTCCTATGTGACTCTTTGGAATTCTAATGATGTAGAGGTACTGTGTTGGACCAAGTTGAAAATGACACACCTGGCGTAGTGTGATTTTTAAGTTTGGAATTTTAAGTACTACTAATATAATTTGATTTAATTAAAATAAACAACTGCAGATGCTGATGGAATTCTAACTAATACTAATAATTAAATTAAAATAAAGAAATGCAGATGCTGAAGATCTGAAATGAAAACAAGAATTGCTAGAGAATCTCAGCAGCTGTGGAGGGAAAGCAAGTCAATGTTTTGAGTCCAGTGACACTTCTTCAGAACAAATTAATTGATTGCTGCCAACAGTCATGATACCTGTTTCAAGTTCAATAACAAATGCCTATTTCTGATGTAAGTCATATATCTTTCTGAAAATGAAGTTATCCAAATGTATTTCATAAAAATATTTAAATAGCAATGCATTATTCCCAATTGCTTTCCCAATAATTATCCCTAAAGCATCAAAACATAAACAGATTATCTGGTAATTATCGCACTGTTGTTTGAAGCGACTTCCTGTGCACATATTTGCAGTTATGTTACCTAAATGCAAGTCTTTATTTTACAAAGACAGAATGAAGAATGAGACTATTTTCTCTCATTGTACTGAATGAACACAAGCTGACTGACACAAAGCCTTGGCTTTTTATTGCACTATCTCATCATGGATGATAGCAGTTGGCTAACTGACTAGCAAGCAACATCAGGACATTTAGCAGTATGGCAGCAATGGAAGGATGAATGCTGTCATCTTGATAAAGGTCAGCAGTTTCGTGTCTTGTGCAGCTGCTCCCCAGGTTGGTACAGCTCAGCAATTTGAGCAATGTGATGGAGAAGAAATCTTTGGACAGATATGGCATTCTGCTAGTTCTCTGAACACTGGTAAACTTGCATGAGAGCAAACTAAAGTTGAATGAGAGTGGTCTGAGTTGAGGCAGCCAAATTGATCTCGTATAGCTTTAGTTTGGGCTTCTACCAATATATTAGCTTCTGCCTCCCTGCAGTCGAAGCTGAGACTTTGGCCACCTGATGCGCTATCGCGGTTGGGATTGTAAATGTTCTATTGCAGTTCACCTCCAATTCGAGGCTGGAAGAAATGGGCTCCATCCTCTGCAAAGTCACTTCCATAGTTCTCTATGCTCCTTGATATTGCTTGTAGGCATTCTTCTGTGTCTGCCAATTTATCAAGCACTTCAGTGTGCATACCCAATGGTTGTTGGTTGTAGCCTGTGTAAGGAACCACAGAATTTTCCTTTCTGCAGTAAAAACTGGAATAAAAGTTGGACTTACGTATGATTAAAAGTTTGTGAAAGTCTGTGGAATTCATTATCCCAAAGTGTGGTGGATGCTGGGACAGTGAGTAAATTTATGGAGGAGTTAGGCAGATTTTGAATTTTTAATGGATTTAAAGGATATGGAGAGAAGGCAGGAAAATGGCGGTGAGGAGCATATCAGTCATGATGGAATGGTGGTGCAGACTTGATGAACTAAATGGCTTAATTCTACTCCTACATCTTATGAACTTATGAAATAGCAACAGAGTTTTGAGATTTGGAAAAATCAAGTGATTTGATTTATTACTGTCATGTTTACCAAGGTACAGTGAAAAGTGTTGTCTTACTTTGTTTACAGGCACTTTGTACCATACAAGCAAATCAAAGTAACAGAACAGAATGCATGTTTTCAACTGTGTAAGACATTTTTTTTCAAAGCAGTCAGATTGTTAATTTGAGACAAAGTGGCACAGAAATATTGAGTTAAGGAAAGACTGCTTACACAATCCTTCAATTGGTTGAAGTACAGTTTGTTACAGATCTGTAGTGCACGGCAGCCAGAGACCGTCAGCGATGGTAAACAGAAAACATTTCTCTCTCATTTCTCCCAAAAGATCTGAAAAGAAGGAAAAACCAAGAAACGTAAAAAAAATTCTAATATCAGAAAAGACCTTAGTCCACCAGATCCAATTACTGAACTGAAGAACTACCATCACTTTAGAGACAGCAACTTATCATCATGCTAAAGGCAAAAGTAACTGTGAGAGATAGTTTAAACCTCCCTTGAGATCTGGAAGTTTGATTCTGAGAATATTATTCTTTTCATGTTGATATTTTCCTACCCATTCCTACGCGGTGGAATTGCCTGCCAGATTAGTTGAAATATTGGCAAAGCATCTGGGACTAGTAGAAATGCAAGGGACACTGGGCATACCAATTGGTGAATCACTTGATTTAGCAAAGGTTCAATTATGGTTAAAGCAATTTGAACATGAAAAAGTATTGAGCCAGTTTGAGATAGAAAAGGAATTTAAGAAACAGAAGGTGGAGATGTCAAAGTTTGAATTTCAATTCCAGAAAGAAGAGAAGGAGAAAGAACTAACATTTTAGGAGAGAATATGATGAAGGAAAAGGAAAACAAACAGAGAGATAAAGGGAATACAATCTTAAAATGATGCAGTTAGATAAGTAACTTCAGATGCTATAGTCAGAATCTAAACCCTTGTCACATAAATAGTCTTTGTCAAAAGGAAAGGTGGCTTCATTTTTCTTCAACTTACTATATTAAAAGCTTCAGGAATAGCTCAACTTCTTTCACCAAAGAACAACACTGTTTTCCTTCAGATAATGCAACAAAAGCTAAAATGTGAATAAACAGGATAAGTGAGAAATATATCCCAGTTCTGTTGTACAAAGTACTCAAACGTTTGACTTGTCTGGAACAATGGTAGTTTTAAAAAAATGCCCATGGAGTTACTCCTAGATAATTTGGTGGGAGTGAAAGTTATAATTTTGCCCGTAATCACAGAAGATCCAAGTGAGGTTAAAGGACTGTCGTAGGAACAGGTTCTCTGTACTGTTTCAACATGTGTAGTGAGCAAAGAAATAGCTAAACAAAAGTCACAAACAGATGTAAAAGTAATATCACAAACAGATGTCAGAGTAGGCAAAACTTTCTTTAAGAATGGCATGATTCAAAAGGTGATTTTCATGCCTTTGCCAACTGAAGCTGAGAAAACAGATCTAGAGTTAATAAAGTTAACACTGTCAGATCACACTTAAAGTTGGGCTGAGGGAGAAGTGAAGTATTATTGTATTAGAATGGGAGTTCTGATAAGGAAGTGGAGACACCCTCATAGAGCTGTGGATGAGCAAAGACTACTTGTTCATCAGATCATACCACTGTCTTGAATCATCAGATATTGCAAGTAGCAAAGGAAATTCTTAGAATATGTAGGAATATGGAAAACTCAGACATTTTCCCTAGTCAAGACTTCATAATGACATAGTGCAGTTCTGTAACATATGTAATGAGTGTCAAGTAATGGGAAAACCTAAACATGTAATAAACAGGCACATTTAATATCCATATCAGTTTCTGAAGAATTATTAATAGATTGTCTCAGACTATTATGAAAAAAGCAGAACACTAATATATCTTTACAATTATGGATATGACAATACAATTCCCAGAAATTGTACCTTTAATGGCAATTATGACGAAAGTAGAAACATTGTGAGCGGCACAGTGGTTAGCACTGTTGCCTCACAGCGCCAGAGACCTGGGTTCAATTCCCGCCTCAGGTGACTCTGTGTGGAGTTTGCACGTTCTGCGTGCGTTTCCTCCGGGTGCTCCGGTTTCCTCCCACTGTCCAAAAAATGTGCAAGTTAGGTGAATTGGACATGCTAAATTGCCCGTAGTGTTAGGTGAAGGGGTAAATGTAAGGGAATGGGTCTGGGTGGGTCGGTGTGGACTTGTTGGGCCGAAGGGCCTATTTCCACACTGTAAGTAATCTAATTAACTCAGTTAGTTTTGACTTGTTATGGATGACTAATTAAAATACAACCAGATCCAGGTTCTAACTTTAGGTTTGAAATGTTTCAGGCCAAAAAAAGCTATTTGATATAAACCAGTTGAAGTCCACTGCCTATCACCTGCAAACACAGGAAGGTTTGATGAAATTCTACTTTCAAAACAAAAATTGAAATATATTGTCACAAATGCTCATAGGACTGGGGCAAAAGATTAGATTTCTTAGTATTTGCTATCAGAGATTCCTGAAATTAATCTGCTGGGTTTAGACCATTCAAATTGAACTGTGGTCGTGAGGTAAGAGGTCTGTTAAAATGAATCGAGGGCAAGTTTTTAAGGCAAAAAATGAATTCTCAATGTTGAATTATATGCCAATATTTCTAGAAACACTGACTTTGAAAACTCTTCAGGCACTGATGAGCCGATTAATATTTCAAATAGGAAACAAATTGTTAGTGTTATACCTTTACAATGTGAACCTCTGAAAGTGTGATTCATTGATCAACACAAGGTAATTAGGAGGTTTAGTAAAGAATCTGGTAGACATTCCTGATTATAGGAGGATGAAGCAGATATGTCACTCAAATATGTTAAAGCAGTAGCATTGTTGGGAGGAGGATAAGGAAGAGCAAGTATATCAGATGGTAAGAGTAGTGGAGGGTGTCAGGGAGAGAAAGGTAGAAGGATAGTTTAGAAAACAAACATCCTCCAATTTACTAGCTTGTACTGTACTTAAATACTGAAACAGTTAGACAATATATTTTCATGCTTCGAGGAATGGTACTGGGGAGATCTAATAAGATTATTTACAAAACATAAGGATATTTCTAGAGATACAGCTGGATGTATTGTTACAACCATGCCACAGGTAAGATTCTCCAATTTGTAATGATTCCAGGCAGGATATCCTAAACTATTAACTTGCCAGCTGAGTCTCTTCCTCTTTAATCGATTCAAGGTGGCACCGACACAGGGCATCTCTTTTTGAGATTTCTACAACAGATCTTATTCTCACATTTCTTATAATTATTCTGCATTTTTAAACTTCACCTTCTTTGCAGCCATAACTTTGTATTTCTTGCTCTGTTCTCTAACCTTATGATATTTGCACAGTATAATCTGTATGTATTGCACCCAAAACAAACTTTTTCACCGTACCTAGATAGATGTGACAATAATACAACAAATAATATCAACGATTTCCTCATTTATTTGCAGCAAGGCTAATCTAAAATGTATTCCTTTTCTTGTATACTTTTTTCCAGACCATACAAACTTAACCAGGACTTTTTGATGTAACAGAAAGAGTGAGTTTATTAATTATTAGACATAAGAAATATATTAAAACACCGCACATACACCGATTAGAAATAAGAGGCAAGTCCAAAAAGATAATAGTTAAAAAATAAAGTTATATAGATCAGACTCTGAATCATTCACAAAGAGCAGTTAGCTGAACATGGTGGGCATTGTGGAGATAACTGATAGCATTTACGTAGGTAGTTGAAGAGTTGATTTCAAGATCCTTAGTTTCGCAAATTGCTTGGAATTCAGTAGTTGTGATTCTTTTTGATGCTGATTAAATTCCAGCACTGAGAGTGACAGAGAGTTATTTTGTTGTCTTGTTTCCTTTGGTGTGGTTTGCAGAACTCGGGCATGGTCTTCATCTGAAACACAAGGGTGACTAAGGTGTAGTTCCTCAACTGTGACCTTTACAGTATCTAACGATCGATGTTTAGTTCCACGAACACATTCCAGTAGAGTTGGAAATTTAGAGAGAATATCACAAAATGTGTCTGCAGTTTGCAGGATGTGGTTTGAGCCAGGGGTCATCAGTAGCCCCTCATTCTTATTTGTAGTCAGAAAAGCTCACAGTGAAATCTTTTTTGACTTGCCTCTTCCTCCCTTTTAAAGTGGAGGTACTAGTGCTGGACTGGGGTGGACAAAGTTAAAAACCACACACCAGGTTATAGACCAAGAGGTTTATTTGAAAATATAAGCTTTCGGAGTGCAGCTTCTTCATCAGGTAGCTAGTGGGGCAGGACAAAAGGACACAATTTATATTGAAAGATCAAAGCGTTGTACAACTGATGCGATGTATTAAACAAACCTAGATTGCTGTTAAGTCTTTAATCACTTAGAATGGGGATGCAGGTTTCGATTGACTGATGTGTAAATCCCAGAATTTCTTTCAAGGCACAGATCTGAGATAAGTTAAGGTTTTCAGTATCTGTCCCTTCTGGAAAGAGATTGTGCTGTTTCCTCCTCCATTTCTATGAGCTCTTATTGCTCACTGATGTTAAATGTGTTGTTAAATCCAAAATGTTATATCTAGGTGAGTGTTTGGGGTAAGGCAAAATAGCATGAGGATGAGTGAATAAGATGGATGAATGGTCTATCAGAAGATACCATGTTGCTCATTGGATGTTTTGTACTGAGCACCTCTGAGCAAAGTGTAAGAAACAGTGCATAAGTTTAATTTATAGTCTAGAGGCTTAATTGTTTACATGCATTTTGTGAGATTTTACAACCCTTGAAATATAGATGGAGATTAGTTGTTCAATGCATTAATGTATGTGCACCAACAAAGTGTAGCAGGAGTATTAAACTCAAGTAGGAAATTCTGCAAGACTGTTGGAAACTGAGTTTAGGGAACACGAGTTTGCTCTGAAGTTAAAGTAATAGTGAGTTTAGTTTGTATATTGATTTAGGTGTCTCAGAAAGAGATACCAGCTGAAGAAAGAGCATCTTGTGATGCATAGACATTTGCCAGAAGGAAACAATTACAACTGTGAAAGTTGAGCAAAAAGACCATGGTGTGAAACAAGTGATACGTTTTCTTTGGGGTTTTAGTGTTTGTAAAGATTTTTCTAGGATAAAGGGAATAGTAAGTTTAAATCCTTTTCTGTGTTTGTAGTACAACTTTTCCAAAAATTTTTTCTCATACAATAAAGCTCACGTTCTTCTTGATTAACAAACATTTTATTCCATATCTTAAAAGTACATTAGTGGACTTTTGAGAATATGTCCCATAAATGATCTCCACAGCTGAATAAAAATAAAGTTAGAATCTATCAAATAAGTGCAGGATTGAAATTGATCAAACATTTTTAAATTAAAAACCTGTGAATCCTTCGAGAAACAAGTATGTGAAGGTACTGGCATAGGACTATGAGTTGCTGTGAAGTATATTACAGGGTTTGAAATTTTCAAATGGTTTTTGCTGTTGCTCAGACTTTTCTGGGACTAAAAATCTTGGACTAACGTTAAACTGAAAGAGTGGGCAAATTGAAGGTAGAAATAAATGCAGGATCTTGTAAAGGTAATATGGTTAAGGTGATACCCAGCATTTAGAACTAAAATAAAACAAACTTTAAATTGATGTGTCACAGCTAGAAGTAGCTAAGATTCTGGTGTATAGAAAATAACTTTAATTGGAGGAATAAAAAAAAGTGAAAAGAAATGTTAATTAATAAGAGAGCAGGAAGGAAACACAAGAATAAAAAAAACTGGATTTTAAAAAGGGAGAAGTAAGAAAAGGAAAGTGAAATGGAAAAGCTCAACTGGGAAGAAAGGCAAAATAAAATGAAAAACAAATGGACATGTGAAATATTGAAATCCACAGAAAGAAAAATCGGACAATGGACTTGGCTAAAGAAAAAAACATTTAATGAAAGGGGAGATAGTAGTTCAGAGGATGATTCTGATTCCACTGAGAAATTATTTAATTAAAAGTGTTCATTTAGTTGTTGTGGTTGTGCTGTGAAAGGGCAATGCTCCATCTTATAAGCTTGTCTCTGAATTAAAATGTAGAACTATAAAAAGAACCTAATCAGACATCAGTTGAATTTGTGAAAGAAATTAAATATTATGGGATGAGTGCTTTCAATCACTGAAGTTAGAGAAAAAAAGGGCATACATGGGAAATCATGATTATGAACGAGTTCCAAATAGTATTTTGATTATCATTAAGGCCCTGGACAAGGATCCTCAAATTGTTTCAGTTCCAATTGGAATGCCATAAACAGTTAGATTCCTGTGTGAGGAAGGATAAACAGGTTCTATGTCTTTATTCCGTCTGATCATTTGGTTTCAAAAGTCAAATTAAAAATTCCTTCCATCCTCAATATCTTCACCCCTGACCAAAATGAAAAATGTGTTTGAAAAGGACACAATTTAACCAGGCTTTCCTGAATTAATATAGAATGAAGATTACTAATTATTAACACAAAACAAATTAGTAACACAACACAAATACAGACAGATTAGAAGTTGAATAGAGTCCAAAAGGATAACATTTTACAAAAGAGACACATGGATCAGTCTCAGATTTGTTTGAGAAAAGTGTATAGTTGAAAATTATGGCCACTGTAACTTTACAGCCATTTTTAATAGACATTAACAGGAGAAATTTTTTGATTCTTGTTATTGTAGGCTGATTGAAGTTCCTTTGTCTTAATTCCTTTTAAAAACTAGCTTGTTGTCCTTGGAGTGAGAGAGTCTTCCTTTTGCCTGGCTGCTGGCTAGCTAACTTCTAGCACTCAGCACGAGAAGCAGGTCTTTAGCTGGTAGGGGTAACTATTGAATAATTCTTCAACTTTGTTAATGCTTGAACCTGGTATGGTATACACAAGAAATTTCAGTCCCACTCCAGAGAGTTCAAACTGGCTCTTTAACCTACTGTATGTTCTTCAAAGGGAAAACGCAACATGTATTTATACTTTAGGACATAACCTGTCAGAGGTGAATTGCTATTGAGTAGAAAGTTGTCAACCTATGTAATCACGAGATCACAGTGAAAAATTCCCATTGCTCCGTGTGTTTTTTTACACTAGTTATTTTATCTATGTACTATTCCTCTTTCAGAAAAAAACATTTCTATAATTTATAGCCATCTCTGAATATTTCCATTAATCTGGAAGAACAAATCTAGGCTTGTTTTGTAAGGACAGTGCAGGAGAGAGAGAGGGAGAACCCTGCACAGTTACTGCCTTTGCTGTTTTTGAATTCATGTGTCGCTGGACATCGGGGTGCATCTGGGAAAATTAACAAACAGTGAATTTCACAACTAATCTTGGAGGAACCGGTTTGGGCGAAATTCACAACACAGAATCAGATAAGTTAATTGTTGTTTTAAGTCTGTCCAAGAGAAAGGCTGTAATAGTGAGTACAGTGGGTTTTTTGCTTGATTATATGTTTTTGGAGATAAGTGTCTTGATTAAACTTAAAATATAAGCCAGAGCTATTAATTTAACCTGGTGCAGTGTTTTGTAGAGGAATAAGACGGTGTTATTTTCTGGGTCTATAGATTGTGAAGGAACAAAAATGGCCTTTGCAGTGATATGTACTTCTTGTCAGATGTGGGAGTTTAAAGAGAGTTTAAGGGTTACTGCGGATTATATCTGCCATAAATGCTGTTGGATGCGAATCTAATCAGATCGAGTGGATCAGTTGGAGAGACAGATAGAAGCGATGAGGAATTTGCAACAGCAACAGTATGTGATGGATGGCAGTTATAGGAAGGGGGGAAAGTCTCAGATACAGTCACATAGATGGGTTAACTCCAGGAAGGGTAAGAGAGGTCGGCCCACCTAGGGCAGGAGTCTTTTGTGGATATACCCATTTCAAGCAGGTATGCCGTTTTGGAAAATGTAGGGGGTGATGGATTCTCATGGGAACGTAGCACAAACAGCCAAGTTTCTGGTGTTGAGACTGGCTCGAATGCAATGAGGGGTGCGTTGGCTTCTAAGAGATCAATTGTATTAGGGGATTCTGTAGTCCGAGGTAGAGACAGAATCCCCTGTGGCCAGCAGAGAAAAAGCAGAATGGTGTGTTGTTTCCCTGGTGCCAGGATCAAGTACATCTCAGAGAGGGTGCAGAATGTTCTCACGGGGGAGAGGGGCCAGCAAAAGGTCATTGTCCACACTGGAACCAACGATATAGGAAGGGAAAAGGTTGAGAT
>NW_025211870.1:0-25000 GCF_004010195.1 Chiloscyllium plagiosum
AGCTGCCGAATCAGAGAATCACATCAAATTGCAAACATGTTGATTTGGGCTTTCCATATGTAGGCTGGTTTCGAACCATCTGGGCGCTGCCTCTTACAGAAAACTGCAGAGGCCTGATTTTTGATTTAGTCAGCATATCATTGGGGTGTATAGCCTATGTACCTGGAATTGCAACAGCATGTTCATACACAAAGTTGCTCAACTGCGCAGTAGGGAAAACATTTTTATGAACTCAAGGCATATCCTTTTAGTGGAAAGTATTTCTTGCTTGATGATGAAGCATATCATATCAAAGTTATCCTGATCAGCTCATTGTTCACTGTGTCTCACTCAAACTCACAAATGGGCCAATGGCTACCACTCCTTTCAGCATAAAAAGTGATCATTCTACTTTTTACAACCCTAGAAAGACAAATTACCTTAAATTTGAACAGTAGGTTGACCAAGCCATTTCACGCTGCTCTTATGCACAGGCTATGTGTTTCCCTGGAGCAAAGATAAAGAAAAGGTGTGGAAAGTTATTGATCTGGCTCACTGTTTCTTTAATATTACCCCAGGGTACATCCCTGGAGGGAGGGCTCAAGAGTTTGGCCTTTGTCTCCAGTATGCACAGTCCAAACCTTCTTCCATCTCCTGGAAAGGCTTGCAGGTAGGGTCTTGGGGTCATATCTAAGCATTGCTGGTAGGTCTCCGTTCTTATTTCCATGCAGCTTCCAAGATTGTCAATTTGTTTTGGATCTTCTCCTTGTACAGCAACATGGCCAGTCCAATTTCTTAGTGGACCAGGCCCTGCCTACAACCAATCTCGGCTAATGTGTCCATGGACTATTTAAATGAGCTTATGCAGGGCATTTCAGAAATCCTGGAAACTGGACAGGCACTGCAAATCTTAGGTACAGCATTGTCTAACAAGAAAACCAGCCTTATAGTCTTAATTCAGACCAATAATTTAGCTAATATCTATATGATCACCATATGATTTTTAGCAACTAGGAGGAAAGTACTGATCCCAAATGTTATCTTGACAGTATTATCATTACCTAAGGAGGAAATATCATGAGTGCTGGTTTGCAGCCCAGTTTTATTTTGATTGGAGGTTGATGTTCCATGTTCTTTCAGACCCTACACTGGTTTTATGACATTTAGCCATAATTTCCTTCAGCTGAACATTTGTAAGACTGAACCAAATCTCTTCTGCCCCAAATCAATCTCTGACCCTTGCTGCTGATTCGATTCATGATTGTTTCGGGCTCATTTAGATTTTTCACCCTTTTAGTTTCCTATTTGATTGGATGTTCTAGCTTCTCATCCATGTCCATTTACAACAGCTACAACACTGAACATCTAACCCACAATGGGAAAAATTTCCCAAGTATGTTCAGTCCATACAAATACAAATGCAACAGTGGCTCAGTGGTTGTGACACTGCTGTGTCACAGTGCCAGGGACCTGAGTTTGATTCCAGCCTCGGGTGGAATTTGCACATTCTCCCCGTGTTTGCTTAGGTTTCCTCAAAGTGCTCTGGTTTCCTCCCACAGTCCAAAGACATGCAGGTTAGGTGAATTGACCATGCTAAATTACCCATAGTGTTCAGGGATGGATTGGTTAGGTACGTTAGTCAGGGGTAATGTAAAGTAATAGTAACTGTTCGGAGGTTGGTGTGGACTTGTTGGGCTTAATGGCCTGTTTCCACACTGTTGGGACTCTATGATTACTGACTGCCTTTTCAGACATTTCCTGAACATCAGCAAATATGATGGAAAGAGTCATTGGCAGTGCTGCCAAGTAGCATTTACTCAGCAATGACTTACTCACTGATGCCCACTTTGGGTTCTGCCAGGCCATCTTCAGCTCCTGAATTCATTCGAGCCTTGGTCCAAACAGACACAAAGGAGCTAAACTCTGGAAGTGAGGTGAGTGACTTCCTCTAACATCAAGACAGCACTTGACTGAGTCTGGCATCAAAGATCCCAAGCAAACCTGGAGTCAATGGGATTCAGGGTGGAATCATACCTTGTATAAAGAGAGGTAATGGCAGCTGTTGGAGGCCAATCTTCTCAAGCTCCAGGATATCTCTGTAGGAGTTCCTTAGGGGAGTGTCACTAGGCCGAACCATCTTCAGCTGTTTCAGTAATGACCTTGGCTCAATCATAATGTCAGGAGTGGGAATGTTCGCTGATGATTGCACAATGTTCAGCAGCATTCATGTCATCTCAGATCCTGAAACCATCTATGCAAGTATGCAAAAGGACCTGGATAACAACCAACTTGGGCTGATAGGTAGTAAGTAGCATTCATGCCATGTCAAAGCAAGGAACCAAGGACTGTATTTGCCCCAAAGCCTGACTGATATTACCGAAGAAACTTGAGACATGCCCGAGCAGACTCCCTGGACACTGTGCCTACAGTTCCCTTCCTAATGACATGTGATTCCCAGGCTGCTTCAGGACTGACTGTAGGCCACTTTCCAGAATGTAGTCACACACATCCCCTGACTGTGGCCTAACCGAGCAGATGAATGACTGTGGCCAAGTCCCTGCACTGTGCCAATGATTAAAGATATCAGGAACCTTGACTGACTTCACTGAACTGAGGACGTTCTCCCACCTGCTTTCCAATGTTGCCACTTGGTTGAATGGACGTGCAAGGTGCTTGCTAATTAGGCAGCTGGCACATGCTGTAAGGGTTAATTTGATGTGTCAGTGTGGCATACGGAAAGCCACTTCCAATTCCCAGACAGGTCCTTACTGACAAGCAGCCTGTCTGTGTGTACAAAAGAGCACCTCAATATGGCAGCACTGGAAGCCTTTGGCTGTGGCTGAAGCTCTAAAGGCATTCACAGCGTGACAAGGCATGGAATCTGCGAGCACGCAGGTAGACACTAAGTGAGCTAATGCTAAGAGAGCAAGTGAACACCTTTGAGATGCAGCCTGGTCCCGTCCATGAGCTGTGTGCCTGCCCCTGCTCCCAAAGGATCCTTGCAGCAGTTGGTTGCTGGTGTGCTCAGTGTCAGGGTGATTGTGAGTGTTAGCAAATATCAGATGCCCATGTCCATGGAGGAGGAGTACGGCCAACTGGTGCCCATGGATTGTGCCCTGCACTGCTGTTTGGTGCTGAACAACATGGAGACTTTTAGCAGCCAGCTACAATCTGAAGTCACCAGCCACCTGCTCCTACTTGCACGTCGAGATTTCTCAATGTCTAGGCTTTTCAGTGTTTGGTAAGAGAGGAAGCTGAATGTTAATGAGGTAAATCATACTCTTGACAGGGAGTTTAACAACTGATAATCCCCTTTAATTGGTGACCTGTCGCAGCTCAGTGGGAAACTCGCCATGCTGCTCAGAAACATGAAAGTTACAGCAAAAGAACTGGGATTGAAATGGTTCAACGCATCACCACCACTTTCTCAAGGGCAACTAGGGACAAGCAAAGATACTGGCTAACCAATGATGCCCACATCATAGGAATGAACACAAAATAAAATATTTCCTTGTGATGTCAAGGTAGGCCTCTCCAAACTTCTAACTCAATTCTGCTACAAATCTCACCATAGCCCATGTTTATGCCCCATGTTTAAATTCATTTAAGCCCCTGTCAGATCCCACCCATTATCTTTGTTCCTTTACTGTCAAAATCTGGGAACTCCCTTCCTATCAGCCCTCTAAGGACTGCAGTGACCCAAGAAGGCTCTTGGTGAATAAGGGTGTCATGGTCTGAAAGGGTTAAGCTGAAACGTGCATCAAACATAAGATAGTGTCACAGAAACTCAGGTGGAATCCCAAAGCCTTCACAGTGAAATCCTGGGAGAAAGTGAGGACTGCAGTTGCTGGAGATTAGAGTCGAGAGTGTGGTGCTGGAAAAGCACAGCAGGTCAGGCAGCATCCGAGGAGCAGGGCCTGATGAAGGGCTTATGATTGAAACGTTGATTCTCCTGCTCCTAGGATGCTGCCTGACCTGCTGTGCTTTCCCAGCACCACACTCTTGACAGTGAAATCCTGACCAGGAAAGAGGATGGTGGCACCAGATCTCCCTAATGGCTCTAAAACCACGATAAGCTGTCATGAGAGTACACCTTGTAATAACCACCAGCTTCTCAAGAGTAATCAGAAGTGGGCAATAAGTGCTGACCTAATGATAAAACTGTCTCCACTTACATCTCAGTTACATTGCATGTCTCTGCCTCTGCAAGGTGTCGCTGAAATTCTCAGAGAGGCCATTGTCACCTTCAATCCTCACCTGCCCAAACATGAAACCTCAAACTTTTAAGAAGCTTTGGCATTATTTAAACTTTACTGCGCCACTCAACATCACTGCACTTTCAGAAATATAATGTCTCCTTGAATCCAAACATTTTTAATTAAAAGTCCTCATCCTTGTGTTTAAAAATTGTTGTCACCCATCCTTTAGACCTATTCAGTAAATAGTAATCTGGCTTTCTCTCACCATCCCACACACTGGGTACCTTTGATTACCTCGATCCCACATTCTGGAATTTCCTTCCTAGCTTCTTCAGCACATAGAATCTTGGATGTTTACAGCATGGAAAAAGGCCATTCTGCTACCATTAACAAAGATCTCACCGCACTAATCTTGTTTTTGGCTCTTGGCCTACAGCCCTGGAGGCTCTGACAATGCAACTGAATATCTAAACACTGTGCAAATATTATGGGAATTTGTGATTCGGCCATTCTTTCAAGCAGTGAGTTCAAGACCATTGTCACCCTCTCTCTTCATCCTTTCTCCTCAACTCCTCTTTTAGCCTTCAACCTTAAGTCATTGTCTCCTAGTTATTGACCTCTCTAATAATGGAGAAAGTGTCTTCCTATCTGCCCTCTATGCCCTTCAAGATGTTATATATCCTTTCCTCCTTAACCTTTTCTGTTCTAAGGAAAGAGTCTGAGCCTGTCCATCCCTTCCTCATAGCTCAGATCCCTCCAGCCCAGGCAGCAGCTTGGTAAATGTGTTTTGTGCTGTCCCTAGTGCAATCATGTCCTTCTGATAAATTTGGTGAGCAGAACTGAACACTCATTGGACTAACCAGTGTTTTATTCACTTCCACTCTGACCATCCTGTCCTTCTATTCAATGACTCAGCTAATAAAGCTAAGTAACTCATAAGCCTTCTTAACCACCTCATCTATCTGCCCTGCTACCTTCAGGAACCTGTGAATGTACACAACAAGGTCCTTCTGATCTTCAGTACTTTTCAGGATCCTACTGTTCACAGTATAATCCTTTGCCTAGTTAACCACCCCTTCCCCCAACATTATACATTTCAAGGTTGAATTTCATTTGCTGTTGTCCTGACCAAATGACCCATCCATCAATGTCCTCCAGCAGTTTACAGCCATCTCTCTCACCATTTAGCACCCAAACAATTTTTGGGTAATTTGCAAATGTTTTGATCATATTTCCTATTTTTAAGTCCAAATCATTAATGGACATCACAAACAGCAAGAACCCCAGCACCAAGCTCTGCAGAACCCAACTGAAATCAGAGTTCTAGTCTCAGAAACCTCCCTTTCCCATCACCCTTTGCCATGAGATCCTCAGCTAAGTTTGGATCCAATGTGCCAGTTTACTTTGAATTACATGGGTTCTTACTTCCTTGACCAGTTTGCAATGAGGGACCTTATCAAAACCCTTGCCCAAGTCCATGCAGACTGCATTAAATGCATTACCCTAATCAACACCCCTGGTTACTGTTACCGCCTTAAAATCTTTAATCAAAAATCAAATTTCCTTTACAAATCCATGCTGACTGTCCCTGCTTAATCCTCGTCTCTCCAAGTGCAGATATATTCTGCCCTTCTGAATTTTTTCTTCTAACTTCCCTTCCACTGAGATTAGATGGAATCACGTGGGATTTTCTAATCCTTCCTCCCTCTTTTGAAAGAAATCATCTCCTTCTCTTCCAGGATTGTCTTTAAAACTGACTTATTGGCCGAAATATTTGGTCATGCATTCTAATATGTCCTGTTGCTTAGCATTCAGTATTTCCTAAAACCTCTGCAAAGTATTTAACATTATCTCTCTGTGTTCAAGGCATTGTATAAATGCAAACTGCTGTTGTTGGAATGGGACATCCGAACATCAAGGCTGGAGGGAAATAAAACTAAAGCATTTGAAAAAAAAAAGCATCAAGCATTTCATCACATTTTCAATACTATCTTTCAGTTGTTTCATATCTTCACAATAATAATGAATTACTCACATAAGCTCCTGTCTTTTTTCTAACCCATGTATGTATCCTGTAAATGGAGATCCAAGCTGAGACCAATGTCTTTACTTTGCTGCCAGTCTGAACTCTTTGAAGACTAGCAGCACTACAGTAGCAGCTCTGGCCTCAGCACCCAAATGTGAAAGAGTTCAAAAGGATTTGAGATATATGAAAATTTCATGACACTATTTGAGATAGCTGACTAAGTAAATTTAACATCAACATCTGTTTTAGCTCAGGCATGTGCACATCCCACCAATCAATGTTCCAGAAGCAGCCTGCATCCCAATAGATCCCATCCTTTTTTTCAACTGAAGTCAGTTGACAACACAGGCTGTGAACCAGAAAAGAGCCATTTTGCATTAGTCACACGTACTTGCCAGTACATATAATTCTGCAGCAGGCTGGCAGCACTCCAGGATGTGAGTCTGTAATCTGAAGTGAAACATATGTCACAGCTTTACCCACTAATCTAAGAATCATAGGATAAGTATTTCTCCTGAAGGAGTGTTTTATAATTTGACTCAGGAAATGATCAAGTTTCTGACACATACAGTGACTGCTGCAAAGTTAACCCACTATTTAATGAATACATTCTGTACTCAAGCAATAATCATTCTGCTGAGCTCTAAAGGGTGGATATATTTGCAGTGTAGTTGAAGGCTGGGCTTGCTGAAACAAGTCAGGTCTGCGTTAAGTCAATAACAAGAACAGGAAAAGATAAGATGAGTCACATCATGTCAACAGTCTGATCCTGGCTTCCTTTTGCACGGTAACAACTGATCTCAGTCAGACCAAATTTCACTGCCTTATCTAAAACATATAAGCAATTATGAAGAAATAGTGGTGAGACAGACTTGAGGAGCTAAATTGCTTAATTGTGCTCCTATTTCTTATGTTATCAGCAATTGAAAGTTATTCCTTTTCATTTGATCATGGGATGTGGGTGCTGCTGTCTAGGCAAAGCATTTATTGCCCATGTGTAACTGAGTCAACTGAGTTAAGAGGAGAACACGATGGTAATGATCTGGAGTCACATGTAGGCCATTCCAGATAAGCATGGACGATTTCCTTCATTGAAGGGCACTGGTGAACCAAATGTGTTTTTCCAACAATCAACAATGGCTTCATAGTCATTATTGGGCAAGCTTTACATTCCAGAATTTTACTGAATTTGAATTTTCACCATCAGCTATGCAGGGATTTGCACTCACGTCCCCAGAACTGTAACCCGGATCACCGGATTACCGGACAAGTGACATTTCCACAGCACCACTGCCTCCTCCCATAACCTCCCACTGTTAATCTTACCCCTATTTAGGGTGGCATGGTGGCTCAGTGGTTAGCACTGCTGCCTCACAGCGCCAGGGTCTTGGGTTTGACTCCTGCCACAGGTGACTGTCTATGTGGAATTTGCACATTCTCCCTGTGTCTGTGTGGGTTTCCTCCCACAATCCAAAGACGTGCAGGTCAGGTGAATTGGCCATGCTAAATTGCCTATTATGTGAGGTGCATTAGTCAGGGGTGGGTGGGTGTGAACTTGTTGGGCTGAAGGGCCTGTTTCCATATTGTATGGAATCTAATCCTAATACATTAGCCTGGGGTTCTGGATTACAGGCTCAGTGACATTACCAGCATGCCACCGCCTCCCAATGGTAAAATTGCAATCATTGACTTGGCAAATACTGCACAAATCACTCAATGATTCGGTTCATCCTGAGTTTGGGAATTCCAAAATTTTGAACCATGCTGAATAAGAATGATAATATGTTCTCAAATTAGGATAGCACATGTTCCCTCTAAATCAGACAGTATAGGTTCACAGTCTTATTCCAGAGGCTTAATCATAGACAGCCAGGCTAACACTCCACTACAATATACTCAGGAGTACTACACTGCTTGAAACATTGACTTTTGTGGTTTGAGATGGTAAACGACCATCTGCTCTCACAGGCTAATGTAAAAGATCCAAATGCAGTATTTGAATAAGACCAAGGGAGTCCTCAAACATCTTGTCTGATATTTATCCCTCAACTAACAACTAAAACATATTCAATTACTTCACTACTCATTTTGTGAGCTTGATGCACCCAAAATGGCTGCTACCATTTTTCAATGTTATAAGAGACCACACCTCATTTGCTATAAAGTGCTTCAGGTGTCTGATATTATAAAAGGTATTATAATGTTACATGCCAGCACCAACAGTAAATTGTCAGTGACCGTTTCTGCTGGAACCATTCTGCCACCAATCCTTCTTGTTGGTATCAGTCTACGGTACTGATACTATTTGGGGAAGAATGCCCACACAAACTCTTTAGAATAAATTAGCTGAATCTTTATTAACAATAAATATGTTTGTTCCATATTACTTAGCAGTTATAAAGCTATTTGATGGGACAGCAATTTTGCACTTACCAGGACATTTTGCAAGAATGGAAATTTGAGAAGAAAGCCAACATTTATGCTGCAATAGAGGAGAATACTTATTGGATGGAAAGTGGACTCTGATCGATAGAGGTGCTGCCATTGAAAATGCATCAATGATGTTGAATGACAGCTTTGTAAATTTTAAACCAGCAGTTTGAATCTGATTGGTCAGGTCATGGCTCTGAGAAGTGATTGAGTGAGTGGGTGTTACCCATGTTGTCAACTGAAACAGATGCAATGTGTACACAATGCAAACCTGATGCTAGATTAAGGAGCACGAAGGCCATCTTGTGGAATAATGGCAGCCCTGATCAGATCATTTCTCACTGTATATTGATGCAGCTCATGGAAGGCCCTAAGGTGGTCCTGAACATTGCTCAGTCTATTTCAGATTACACTGGAAGGATAAGATATCTTAAATGTTTAAGTAACAGGTTTGAATAGCAGTTTCACGCTGCAAAGATGCAGGAGCAACATGGGTATTGTTCACCATAACAGGATGCTGCCATCAAGCCAAGAAGACACAAATGAGTAATAGAGTACATAAGTTTCAGTGCCAGTGTGATGCCAGGCATGTAGGCTGTACATTCCAAATCCTGGGAGACCGTATCAAACAGCATGTCCCTTCAGTTTACCAGGATGCTACCTGGACTGGAGGGCTTGTCTTATAAAGAGAGGTTGACTAAGCTCGGAGTTTTCTCTCTGGTGGAAGGAGAAAGAGAGGTGACTTGATCGAGGTATACATGGTAATGAGAGGCATGGTTAGAATCAATAGCCAGAGATTTTTCCCCAGGGCAGGATTGACTGGCACAAGGGGTCATAGTTTTAAGATATTAGGAGGAAGGTATAGAGGAGACATCAGAGGAAGGTTCTTTATGCAGAGAATTGTGAATGTATGGAATGCGATGCCAGTGGTGGTGGTGGAAGCAGAGTCATTAGGACATTTAAGTGACTGCTGGACATGCACATGGATAGCAGTGAATTGAGAGGTGCGTAGCTTAGATTATTTTATTTTAGATTAGGAATAATTCTCGGCACAACATTGTGGGCCGAATGGCCTGTTCTGTGCTGTACTTTTCTATATTCAATGTTGTACGTTCTATGTTATTTGGAACAAGCAAGGCACTGACTACTCTTGCAAAACTTGTAGCACAGAATCCAACATTAGATATGATTCTGTAATTGTAAAACATTTGTGTGATAATCCTGAAATTGTGAGGAATTATGCTAATCACCAATTCAGGATTGACAGTCAGGCTGCAATGTAGAATGGTTACCTGTTCTGAAATTTGCAATCAGGAAGAATATGCTGTGTTCTGAGCTCGGAGCACTTGAGTTCTGATGAAGGGTCACTGGACTTGAAATATTAACTCTGCTTTCCCTCTACAGAGTGTCTCCAGGAATTTCTACAGGTTGTTCTGCTATGACGTACATTTCATCAGCATGGATTGGCTATAATGCGATTGACAAATTGTGGACATTGTTTGGATAACGTGAACTTTCCTCTGAACAAGTAGAGTGATTTTATATTAGTGATCTTCTACACCCCGAGTTTCTAAAGTGGTTTTCCATAGCGTGATTTTCCATAATGCGAGGCTGCAGAGAAACATGAAAGTTGTGTTATAGCAGAATGACCTGTATTTTTGTTTAACACACTGTGCATGTTTCAACTCAGTAACATAGGTGACGGTCATTTACTGGTTCATTTCTCATGGCAATGCCCTGACCAATCCAACTGGTGAGATTACCTGCTTGGTTTAAAAATTTAACAACGCCTGGCTGTTAACTGTCAATCAGCAATAAGTTATACATTTTCCATTACACCCCCATCAATCAGAGTCCACTTTCCAGCCATATAGCACTCTTTTTCTCATGTAATATCAATGTTGACTTTTCCCTTATATTTGTATTCTTGCAAAATGTCCTGATGAGTGCAAGAGTAAAAGCTTTGACAAAATATGCATTTTATCTGGAATATTCAATAGCTGGTTACATTGCATCTGAGCGACATGATTGCCTCTTGTGAGACTATCTGGCCAAATTTAAAATTAAGTACACATTATTCCTTTAGCTACAGGCTGTAAAAACACAGAACAATCACCTAAGTTGAACACTTGCTGCAATCCTAGGGAACACGCACAGCTCTGATTAGCTTCTCTCAGGAACAGTCCTTTATATCCCGGCACCAATATGCCATGTCTTCTTGTTGGATGCAGGAGGATCATGCATGGCATATCTGGGCTCATGTTTAATTGTTTTCTAAGTCCTGCCTATTATTGGGGAGGTGAAAAGACGGATAGGAGTTAACATCCTAAACAGCAGTACACACAAGAAAATGTACAGATATGAAGAAGAGTCATACCAGACTTCTGGGTAATCCAAGATGGAGGACGGGAAAACTTTCTGGCTGTAACAGCTGCTCCTTTATTGAAGTATTTTCAGTATTGGAGGTGATTTCCTCGAATTCCAGGAGCAGGTGAAAGTGAGGACTGCAGATGCTGGAGATCAGAGTCAAGATTAGAGTGGTGCTGGAAAAGCACAGCAGGTCAGACAGCATCCGAGGAGCAGGAAAATCGATATTTCGGGCAGGAGCCCTTCATCAGTAATGAGATTGGGAGCTTCCGGGTTGGAGAGATAAATGGGAGGGGGGTTGGGGCTGGGGAGAAGGTAGCCTACAGTGCAATAGGTGGATGGAGGTGGGGATAAAGGTGATAGGTCGGAGAGGTGGGTGGTGCAGGTAGATGGGAAGGAAGATTGGCAGGTAGGACAGGTCATGGGGACAGTGCTGAGTTGGAAGGTTGGAACTGGGGTAAGGTGGGGGGAGGGGAAATGAGGAAACTGGTGAAGTCCACATTGATGCCCTGGGGTTGAAGTGTTCCAAGGTGGAAGATGAGGCGTTCTTCCTCCAGGTGTCGGGTGGTGAGGGAGTGGTGATGGAGGAGGCCCAGGACCTGCATGTCCTCAGCAGAGTGGGAGGGGGAGTTGAAATGTTCATCCACAGGGCAGTGGGGTTGATTGGTGCAGGTGTCCTGGAGATGTTCCCTAAAACACTCTGCAAGAAGGAATCAATTACTGTTTTATATGCTGTTACATTGTTTTGGGACTTTGGAGAAAAAATAAGTCAAAACAACAGCACTTTTAAAAGGGAGAGGAACAGACAAAGGAAGCAATGGTGAGTCAGTGCAGGTGGGAGGAGGATAGAGAGAGAGAGAGAGAAATAAACCCACATTGCTAACTGACAGAGCAGTGAACCTGCGCAGTTATTGCCTTTGCTATTTGAATTCATGTATCGCTGGACATTGGAGTGCATGTGGGAAAACTAACAAACAGTGAAATTCACAACTGATCTTGGAGGAACCTGTTTGGGAAAGGTCACAGCACAGAAACAGATAAGTGGATATTTTAAGCGTGGCCTTACTGCAAGTTTGTGGTAGTGAGTATATATGTTTTATTGAGATATGTCTCTTGATTAAACTTAAAATATAAGCCATAAGTATTAATTTAACCCAGAGCAGTGTTTTGTAGGAATAAGACAGTGCTATTTTCTGAGTCTGTAAATTGAAAGAAGCAAAAATGGCCTTTACTAGAGTGATAATCTCTTCTTATCAGATGTGGGACTTCAGGGAGAGTTTACAGGTTACTGAGGATTGTATCTGCAATAAATGCCATTGGTTGCGTATCCTATCAGATCAAATGGATCACTTGGAGAGACAGTTAGAGGCAATGAGGAATTTACAAAAGCAAGGGGGTGTGATGGATGGCACTTATAGGAATGGGTAAAAGTCACAGATACAGTCACATAGATGGGTTAACTCCAGGAATGGTAAGACAGGTGGGCAGTTAGTTCAGGAGTCTTCTGTGGCTATTCCCATTTCAAACAAGTATGCTTTTTTAAAAAATATAGGGGGTAATGGATTATCAGGGAAATGTAGCACGAATAGCCAAGTTTCTCGTTTTGAGTCTGGTTCTAATGCAATGAGGGGTACGTCGGGCACAAGAAATAGATTGTGTTAGGGACTCTCTATTCTGAGGTACAGACAGACGTTTCTGTGGCCAGCATGAAAAATCAGAATGGTGTGTTGCTTCCCTGGTGCCAGGATCAAGGATGTCTCAGAGAGGATGCAGAATGTTCTCAAGGTGGAGAGGAGCCAGCTGGAGGTCATTGTTCACATTGGAACCAACAACATAGGAAGGGAAAAGGTTGAGATTCTGAAGGGAGATTACAGACAGTTAGGCAGGAATTTAAAAGGAGGTCCTCGAGAGTAGTAATATCTGGATTACTCCCAGTGCTACGAGCTAGTGAGGGTAGGAATAGAAGGATAAAGCAGATAAATGCATGGCTGAGGAGCTGGTGTATGGGAGAGGAATTCATATTTTTGAATCATTGGAAATTCTTTTGGGGTAGAAGTGACCTGTACAAGGAGGACAGAATGCACCTAAATCGGAAGAGGACTAATATACCAGCAGGGAGATTTGCTAGAGCTGCTCGGGAGGATTTAAACTAGTAAGTTGGGGTTGGGGTGGGACCCAGGGAGATACTGAGGAAAGAGATCAATCTGAGGCTGATGCAGTTGAGAACAAAGGTGAATCAAACAGTCAGGGCAGGCAGGGACAAAGCAGAGAATAAGATAGGACTGATAAATTATACTGCATTTATTTCAATGCAAGAGGCCTAACAGGGAAGTCAGATGAACTCAGTTCATGGTTAAGAGCATGCGACTGGGATATCATAGCAATTACAGAAACATGGCTCAGGGATGGGCAGGACTGGCAGCTCAATGTTCCAGGATACAAATGCTACAGGAAGGGCAGAAAGGGAGGCAAGAGAGAGGGGGAGTGAAGTTTTTGATAAGGGATAGCATTACAGCTGTACTGCGGGAGAATATTCCAGGGAAGCTATTTGGGTGGAACTGAGAAATAAGAAAGGGATGATCACCTTATAGGGATTTTATTATAGACCCCCTAATAGTCAGAGGGAAATTGAGAAACAAATTTATAAGGAGATCTCAGTTATCTGTAAGAATAATAGGGTGGTTATGGTAGGGGATTTTAACTTTCGAAACATAGACTGGGACTGCCATAGTGTTAAGGGTTTAGATGGAGAGGAATTTGTTGTGTGTACAAGAAAATTTTCCATTCAGTATGCAGATGTACCTACTAGAGAAGGTGCAAAACTTGACCAACTCTTGGGAAATAAGGCAGGACATGTGACTGAGGTTCTGGATGTAGGTTTGCTCGCTGAGCTGAAAGGTTAATTTCCAGACATTTCATCACCCTACTAGGCAACATCTTCAGTGGGTCTCAGGCGAAGCACTGCTGATAATTCCTGCTTTCTATTTGTATGTTTGGGTTTCTTTGGGTTGGCAATGTCATTTCCTGTGGTGATGTCATTTCCTGTAGTGAAATCACTTCCGGTTCTTTTTCTAAGGGGGTGGTAGATGGGGTCTAACTCAATATGTTTGTTGATAGAGTTCCGGTTGGAATGCCATGCTTCTAGGAATTCTCGTGTGTGTCTTTGTTTGGCTTGTCCCAGGATGGATCTGTTGTCCCAGTCGAAAGGGTATCCTTCCTCATCTGTTCCTCATCTGTGACCAGTGGAGTGCCCAAGGATCAGTGCTGGGTCCACTATTTTTCATCATTTATACAAATGATTTGGATGTGAGCATAAGAGGCATAATTAGTAAGTTTGCTGATGACAGCAAATTTGGAGGTGTAGTGGACAGCAAAGAAGGTTACCTCAGATTACCTCAGAATCTTGATCAGATGGGCCAATGGGCTGAGAAGTGGCAGGTGGCTCAAATCTTAATAGGATTTATACACTTAATGGTAAGGTCTCAGGGAGTGTTGCTGAACAAGGAGATCTTGGAGTAGAGATTCGTAGCTCCGTGAAAGTCGCAGGTAGACAGGATAGTGAAGGTGGTGTTTGGTATGCTTTCCTTTATTGGTTCTTTATTGGTCAGAGTATTGAGTACAGGAGTTGGGAGGTCATGTTGCGGCTGTACAGGACATTGGTTAGGCCACTGTTGGAAAATTGCATGCAATTCTGATCTCCTTCCTATCGGAAGGATGTTATGAAACTTGAAACAGTTCAGAAAGGATTTACAAGGATGCTGCCAGGTTTTGAGGATTTGAGCTGTAGGAAGACGTTGAATAGGCTAAGGTTGTTTTCCCTGGAGCATTGGAGGCTGAGGGGTGACCTTGTAGAGGTTTATAAAATCATGAGGGGCATAGATAGGATAAATAGACAAAGTGTTTTCCTGGAGTGGGGAAGTCCAGAACTAGTGGGTATAGGTTTAGCGTGAGAGGGGAAAGATATAAAAGAGGCCTAAGGGGCAACCTTTTCACGTAGATGGTGGTACATGTGTGGGATGAGCTGCCAGAGGAAGTGGTGGAGGCTAGTACAATTGTAACATTTAAGAGGCATCTGGATGGGTATAGGAATAGGAAGGGTTTGGAGGGATATGGGCCAGGTTCTGGCAGGTGGGACTAGATTGAGTTGGGATATCTGGTCGGCTTGGACGGGTTGGATCGAAGGGTCTGTTACCATGCTGTACATCTCTATGACTCTATGATCAAAAACATTGTTTCTCTCTCCACAACTGCTGCAATACCACCTGAGTTTCTTTGTGTTTAAGAAAATTATAAACTATATCACAGAACCTTAGAGAAGTAGCAAGAAATTAACTGCTAATATAAATCTGAAATAGCATCAAAAATGGTAGAAATACGCAACCTGAACGTTTCGCTCTGAATTGGTAATCAATACTGGCATTTTGGGCAAACAGCAAATTGGAAGTTTTTCTTTCACAGATGCTGATTGTCATGTTGTATATTTACAATCTTTCTCTGCTTCTTCAATATCATAAACCATAAGAATTCTAATCAAGAGACCAGCCAATTGTGCATTTCCCCTGAATTTCTATCCATCTTTCTTCTTTTTGGAAAATTGTTACCCTTTAATACCATTGCCAGTGACTAGCTACTTATTTCCTCTGGTTTAATAAGAAAATTTAAAAATATAGGAACAGCACTAGAAGTGAAGGAACTGAAATGACAATATTTTGCTGTACATTTTGGCCTGGTGCTGTCTTCATTCTGCCCCACAATTAAACCTAGGAAATTTGGAATAGCTTGGTCCCTCTCTAACCCCCATCTCTCTTAACCAAGATTGGATAACTCATAATCACCAGAGCTTGGAAGCTAGTAACTCCATGATACTGCAGCTCTTCGGACAGTGCATTTATCCGTTTATCTTTGTGTTGTCAGCTTTCCTCATATCATCACGTTTTAGGTTTAGGTAGGTTGGGTTAAACAATAAGTGCTTCGAGCTGTGGAAATAAACAAACATACTGAAATTAAATCACATGAAAGATCCCACTCAACAGGAGTATAAATACTTTGAAAGAAAACGGTATCCTTACTGCTATAATTTAGAATTTCAGCGCTGCATAAACATATTATCATAATAATAGAGGAGCACTTATTTAATTAGATTTGCATGCAAGATTGCTTTTCCAATTTCAGTTAAAATCAGCAAGTACAAAATAGCTGGATTAATGCTGCATAAAACCAGAGAGATTACCACATGCCGAGTTCCCAATGGACAGATGGGTGAATCCATTGTGCGTTGTATCAACACAGCCATAGACAAAGAAGATGCAATCTCATATGAATTGACTATCTGGCTCATCCAGAGATCATACAACTAACACAGCTTTTAATAGTTCCATATGTGAAGCTATTGAAAAGTAAATGTGTGCAAGGATTTTCAGTGACACATTGGCAATTCTGAAGTGTGTCCTGCTGTAACCCAACATTTTGTAATGTTTAGCCTGGAGACATCTACCAGGTACATGAGCTAAGTGGGCAATGTTGGGTTGGTTAGCTTAGTGAGCTAGGTAGCTGACTAACAATACAGTGTTATACCAACAGTGTGGGTTCAATTCCCACTACCAGCTGAGGTTAATATGAAGAACACTCCTTTCCTCTTGTATGAGGTATGGTGACCCTCAGGGTAAACCACCCAGTCATCTCTCTTTAAATGAGAAAGCTGCCCTATGATATGGTAAGACTATGGCTATTTTTCCTTAGTTTGCTAGATTCTATAAAATGCTAGCTTCTCCTCCATTTGTTTCAAATTTCTGCAGGGACTGTGGATAGCACAGTATTTGATTCCTGTTCCCTGTCAGGATTAGTATACTTACAGCTTCTGAGAAGAATATCGTGCAGTGCTAAAAATGATGGTAATGGTCTGTGGCACTTAATACACCAGTTCCAGACTAGCCATCAAACAATTGCTGTATTCTCTGCTGCTCCATTACCTGATCACAGACTTCATGCTATGGCACCATTATGGATTTGCTTTCCCATGCTTTTAGTCTGCCATTTCTTGCTGGATGCCATAAAGCCTTTGCAGCAGGCACTAAGAGTATTGCAGTATGTGCGATATGGGTAGCATGGTGGTTCAATGGTCAGCACTGCTGCCTCATAACACCAGGAACCTGGCTTCAATCCCAGCAGTGGGAGACTGACTGACTGTGTGAAGTTTGCTGTTTCTGCGTGGGTTTCCTCCAAGTGCTCTGCTTTCTTCCCACGATCCAAAGATATGCAGGTTATGTGGATTGGCCATGCTAAATTGTCCATAGTGTCAAGGATGTGTTAGCCATATTAAATGCAAAGTGATGGGATATGGTAGGGGTTTGGGGGGTGGTTGCTGCAGACTCAAAGGGACTCTTTTTGCACTGTTGGGACTCTATAATACTTTCCTCAATGTGATTGTTTATCTTTAAGTGGCCATATTCTTTATTGAACAGCTTTTCAAAATTCATGAATACTGCATATACTATATTCCCTTCACTTGTTCAAATAATTATTTATTCAGCAGAAAGTCTGGCAAATTTGTCAAACCCACAGCTTGCCTTTAATAAATTTGTTGCTGGCTTTCCTTGACATATTGCTGATATGTTCTGAAGAAGATTCCAGGAGTTCGTCAAAACCTTACATGTGATAACTTGTCTAAGGGTTTAAATTCATGCCTTCAGGACCCAATGACTTATCCATTTAGAATTTGCATGAATATTTCAAAACCAACTCTTTTCCTACAGCTATTTGTAATTATTCTTTAATGTACTCCTCAAAGACATCAATATCACATTTCCACAGTCACTTTAAAAACTAATATTTATTCTGTGAGTTGAATTAGTTTGGCCAAGTCTGAGTTGGGTTGGATATTTTGGAGGGATTCCCACCATGAGGCCTAACAGGTTTTCGCACTGTATTATACCAAACTTGCCTCAGTAACTACTGACTGTTTCCCTTGTGTCCAGTTCAGGCCCCATCCTACCACATATCACTCCTGGAACAATTCACCACTCAGTGAATATTGCAGAATCCAGCAGCATACCTTGCACTAACACAACCTTTAAAAACCTATTGTGCACCTGGACATGTACTGTGAGTCCACTGCTGCCCTGAATGGTGCTTAAAGTTTGACTTACACATGGCAGTCAAGGAGAAATCAGTGTCTGCTTTGTGTGTGTGTGTGTGTGTATGGCGGGGGTGGGGTGGGGGCGCACAGAGACCTGGATGGCACAGGCAGGAAACCCTCTTCCTTCAGGACCAGTAAAGGAATTAAGGGTTATGGTGAGCGGGCATGTAGGTGGAGATGAGGCCTTGAAAAGATCAGCCATGATCTTATTGAACGGTGGAGCAGGCTCATTGGGCCTGATGGCCTACTCCTGCTCTTAGTTCTTATGTTCTTAGCATTGGATGTCTAAAGAAATCTAAATGTTCATTGTTTCTCTGCTTGGAATATTGCCACAATATCAGGAAAGCCTGGCCAGAAATCAGAATATATCAATATTGTTTGGTATGGAGTTTGATGTCTGAGATATAATTCTACATTCTTCATGCTTTGAGTTAGCAATCTTATTGCCTTTGATTTGGTTCCTGTTGTCTCTGCAGAAGAATTTCGCTTTTGACAAGTATCTCCATGTTGGATCAGTGGCAGAGATAAGTTAATAGGCCACACAGCACCTGTGGGATGGTGAATTGTGTAGTGGCAAAACCACTGCTGTGTTATGTAAGGTTAATCGAGTATATTTCATGTGGCAATGATTTCACTTTCATCAGATTCAAAACCATACTGACTTTCTGCCATACTTTCCATGTGCTGCCATTGCAACAATGATTACAGTTTTATTACAATTGCAGGAAATCCACAAATCTATGTAGTTATGATCCCAGCTGATGGCAATGTGGCCTCAGGGAGGTGATGGCCTAGTGATATTATCACTAGACTATTCATTTAGAAACTCAGCCGATGTTCTGCGATGGGGAGTTCAAATCCTGCTGTGGCAGATGGTGGAATTTGAATTTGATAATAATCTGGAATTACTGATGACCATGAGATGATTGTCAGGAAAAGTCCATCTGGTTCACTAATGTCCCTTTAGGGGAGGATGCTTCCATACTAACCTGGTCTGGCCTACATGTGACTCCAGACACACAGCAATGTGGTTCACTCTTAACTGCCCTTTGAAATGGCCTAACAAGCCACTCAGTTCAAAGGCAGCTAGGGATGGGTAATAAATGCTGGCCAGCCAATGACACCCATGTCTCATGTGTGAATAATAAAAAAAAAGTCCAATCCTAGGCAGAAACCTGGCTGGAGAGATCATTTGTCTAATTTTGTAGTTAGTGACCACGGTGGTCCGTCACTGGAAAATAGTCCTAGGAAGCTGCGGTTGTTCTTTAACAACTGAACATAGTTGAATACACAAAAGGTGGGAAAAAAAACTCTCTATAGAAGACTGTTAGAAAGATCTTAACACAAAGAGCAAAACAAACATACAACTTGTTTCCCAGCACTATCTTTTTGCAGTTATTCAATTCTAAAGTTTATGTTCAAAGTTTCCTTTCCTTGTATTGCAGTAACAATGTTATAATTTTTTTCTCATTCTGCTAGCATGAAACTTTTACAGTTCTGTAAGCCTAGAGCTATTTTTGTTTCAGATAACTGGAACACTGCTCAACATTCTCTGCACTGCTGGCGTAGGTGATTCACAGCTGAAAATGTGTTGCTGGAAAAGCGCAGCAGGTCAGGCAGCATCCAAGGAACAGGAGAATCGACGTTTCGGGCATAAGCCCTTCTTCAGGAATGAGGAAAGTGTGTCCAGCAGGCTAAGATAAAAGGTAGGGAGGAGGGACTTGGGGGAGGGGCGTCGGAATTGCAATAGGTGGAGGGAGGTCAAGGTGAGGGTGATAGGCCGGAGTGGGGTGGGGGCAGAGAGGTCAAGAAGAAGATTGCAGGTTAGGAAGGCGGTGCTGAGTTCGAGGGATTTGACTGAGACAAGGTGGGGGGAGGGGAAATGAGGAAACTGGAGAAATCTGAGTTCATCCCTTGTGGTTGGAGGGTTCCCAGGCAGAAGATGAGGCGCTCTTCCTCCAACCGTCGTGTTGCCATGGTCTGGCGATGGAGGAGTCCAAGGACCTGCATGTCCTTGGTAGAGTGGGAGGGGGAGTTGAAGTGTTGGGCTACGGGATGGTTGGGTTGGTTGGTCTGGGTGTCCCAGAGGTGTTCTCTGAAACGTTCCGCAAGTAGGCGGCCTGTCTCCCCAATACACATTTTCAGCTCTGATCTCCAGCATCTGCAGTCCTCACTTTCTCCTCATAGGTGATTCACAGGCTGGAGATAACTCTGGTGAGGTATTGGTTCCCTAGAACGAAAAGCTTTTTTCCTTTCTGAACTGAACTCCCAGTCCATCTAAATTAAAAGCTTAATTTTTCTAGATGGAGACTTTGCACCTTTCATTATGAAGTCAAAACTAAAACTAATGGCTTTTTACTTTGTGACATAAACTCAGCAATTTCTCATTCCGTTTATTTACAGCACAAGGGTCTACTTGGCAGTTAACTAGTGTCACATGCCTTCAATGAAATGATGTATTTCAGTCAGTGTCCACATGACTTTCTGACCTATTTAAAAAGCACCTTCACAGAGCTGAGCCACATCCATCTGCCTCCATTTTGAAACCAAAATCCCAAATATTATAGATGTTATGAACTTTTATCACAAAGTGAAGCATTAATAGATAATTAACATTGTGATATCACAATGCACAAACTTATATAAAATAACATAGAAGTTACAACATGGAATCAGTCTATTCATTTCAACTAATCCATGCCAGTGTTTATCACCTATGCAAGCAAACAGTTTGAATCATATTGATGCATCCTGTAATGATCACCCTTCATCTCCCTTTCCTTTGTTGACACATACAATCTAATCTTGGGATTCATGATGTGGAGGTGCTGGTGTTGGACTGGGGTGGACAAAGTTAAAAATCACACAACACCAGTTTATTGTCCAACAGGTTTATTTGGAAGCACTAGCTTTCGAACCGCTGCTCCTACATTAGGTATCTGATGAAGGAACAGTGCTCTGAAAGCTGGTACTTTCAAATAAACCTGTTGGACTATACCTGGTGTTGTGTGATTTTTAACTTAATCTTGGGAAGCTATCACTCATTCTGGGAATGAGTTTCACAATGCACAAGTCTCTGCATTAGGAACTTTATTCTGCCCTTAGTATATTTGACCTTATAACTAGTGCCTTGACCTTATTTGTTTTAATACCTTGTCCCAGTTGACAATGAAACTGTTTTTGAACCATCAGTCTCATCCCAACCTTGCATAATTTTAAATGAGTATAAGCTCTGTTATCTATATTCCAAAGTGCAAAAATTCAGTTTTCAAGACTTTTTTCATTGTTGTGTTTAATTAGTGTCTTCTTTGGTAGCTATTAATGAATTTTAAAAGCAAGGTCTGAACAATTCACTGCAAGTGGAAAGGCTTTGTTTAAAAAGGACTGGCTGTTTTACAGAAAAATAAGATAAACTGAAGCCTAGTGAGTCAATTTGTGATTCCGAACATTTGGAATCAACAATAAAAAATTAGGATACTTTTTAACTATTAACCAATAAGCAAGTCATTTACCTCATGAAATGGGATGATGCAAACTCTGTGGGTAAAATTATGGATTCTATCATGAAGTAACAAACCACAGACTATGACTTGCTGTGGATGTTAATGGAAAGAACTACCAAAATGATTCAACTATCAAAAATGCTTTAACAAGCCAATGCTGTATTCAATTATCTACACCCTTGAACATGTCATTGTTTGCTTTCTTATAGTTCAACTCATTGGGTAGACTTTGGAGGAATTTTCAAAAATTGGAAGGACAAAGGCTTTTTGTGTGAATAACCACTGTTGCACCTAAGTTCAATTCGAATTCTTACACATATATCAGGGTTCCTTCATTGTCAATGGCCCACAATTCTGGACCTGCCTATCGAGCAACACTGTGGGCATACCTTCACTACATGGGCCACAGAGTCAACACCTTCACAACTAGCAATGAATAGTAGATCCCCATCATGCCACCAATGCCCTCATCCATTTCTTCAATCAATCAAACTTATCTTCCCTGTGAAGCAATTTTGGGAGCTCTGATTTTCTCAAGATTTCTGTAAACTTAGTACTTTCTGGAAAATCAGCATCATGTATACTATATTTTAACCAATGTTCATGTGCCTTTGTTAGACAAGTATCAACATTGTCAGTATGAAAGAGTCTGCTGAGACAAAATGACCTTTAACACTTTTAACAAAGCACTGTAAGTACATTAAAAACTATAGAGAATGCAACCCTGAAATTAGTTCTTATGAAGAAAATAATCTCAGAGGTTCCATCTATTGTTCAACTCTAGCTCTGCAGTATATTGTACAGTGATGACATATAAGCACACAAGATGTTCTTTCTTCTATTCACTAGTTTCAGTAATTAAAGGCAAAGCCAATGGCCCAAGTGAGAGAAACTGAAAGTTCAAATAAAGACAGAGTTAGCATGGAAACAGACACTTCAATCCAACTCGTCCACGCCGACTGGCCATCCCAATCTGACCTCGTGCCATTTGTCAGTATTTGGCCTGTATTCCTTTGAAATCCTTCCTATTCACAAAACCATCTAGATACCTTTTAAATGTTGTAATTGACTATTCACCCAATCCATGCTCCTCACGATTTTATAAACCTTTATAAGGTCACCCCTCAGCCTCCAATACTCCGGGGAAAACAGCCCCAGCCTATTCAGTCTCTCCCTATAACTCAAACCCTCCAGTCCCAGCAACATCCCCATAAACCTTTTTCTGCACCCTCTCAAGTGTGACAATATCCTAGATGAGAGGGATTGTACATTTGGAGGAGGCTACAGTGAGAGGGAGGGGTAAAGTCATGGAAAGATTTAAATATGAGGATTTTAAATTATTTAAATCAATGACCTGTGCCTCTTAAAATGGGAGTGTGATCCCTAGCACCATTTTTTTAACCAACAATTCTAGATCACATTCGTCAATGCATTCATAAATAATATACTAACTAATTCATCAATTTTCTTCAACAATATAAACAAAAACAATCATGATACCCGGGAGTGAGTTACAGATTGGAATCAAGTTGAAGGGATTGGCTGGTTCATATACAAAGTAATTGGTGTCTAGGATGAGTTACAGTAATTAATGCCATTCAGGTTTCAGTAAAATAGGATACGAGAATAGATTTTCCAATGATTGTGCAGTAGAAACAGAAAGCTGGAGGAAAATATAACATTGTTGGGAGATTTCCTTTATGTTTGACTCAGTGACACAGGGAAATATGTAAAGGAAACACGCCTATGAACCATGTTATTAGTAAGAAACAGTGTGAAAAATATGGAAAATTCCAGTTCTAGTCCTCGTAAGGGAGGAATAGGATCTGTATGAAAACAAATAACTAAAAGAGATTTGAGAGTATTTGTGCTTTGCAAGGACATTAAAATCCTGTTTCTCTCGCAAGTTCTGAAAGCTTATGACTGATAATATTTTTACTATTGATCACTGAACTGAAGGAGACAGTAATATCCAATTAAGCAGATAGGTCTTCTACTGGGAAGGTTGTGAATGTTTGGAGGAAGCAAATTAAATGGTTTATGAAAAGCTTTATGAAATTGTTTATGAAAAATTAGGTTGAGACAAAGTTGAATAGATATAGAACTCCTTTCAAAGGAGAACATAACACTATAAATGCTTCTTAATATGATACTTTGAACAAAGAATGAATTGCTTAAGGGCCTAGAGAGTAAAAGAAAATGGAATCCACCTACAGGATTGAAAGTTTTAAATTTGATGCATATCCAACAGATCAACAGGATGTGAAACATATTGATTAGCTGAGATTTCACTGAAAGTTTTCTAATTTACCCAAATTTGACATTAACCAAGACAAATCAAGATAGCATTAAGGACAGGAGCAGACCATTCGGCCCCTGAAGGCTGTTCTACTTTTCAATCAAGGCTGTTCTGCACTTCAACTCTGTCTCCTTATCTTCTCTCCATGGTTACTGAACAAAACTCCATTGATTTCAGGCTCAAAAGTTCCATTTGTTTCAGCATCCATAACCTTTCCACAGGGTCCATTCTATTTTTAAGATCTTTTTGTGTGTTAAAAAATGCTCCTGAATGGCTGAAATGTAATTTCAGGATTTTGGCAAAGCCTCCATGACACAATGTGACACGTCATTTTATTGTGAATGATGTGAGGGTCAGAGAACTCCATTACTGATACATTGCTCTGTTTCATACATTCCCTACAGATTATCTGATCACTCAAATGTGTAGGGACCAGCACGTGGAGGAACCTTGAGATGTTGTTCAACATGAGACGTTAACAATTGAAGAAGACATGATGGAAATGCTGTCACCAAGCTCCAGCATCCAGAGGGAGGACCAGCAGCTGAGGATTCTCCAAGCAGCAGGAGGAGATTGATCAGATTCCGGATATCCCAGTCCCACTGTTATTATCTATACTGCAGGTACAAACTGAGGATCTCCCAGCCCTTCTGTGCTGCTATTCACCACAGCAGGGCTGGTGCTTGGGAGGAATGGATGGCCATCAAGGTCACAGTTGCCAGAGAATCATTCCTAGGAGCTGCTGGAGCCCTGTTCGCTACTGCCCATTACTTGGTTCACAAATGCATTTGCAGAGTAACAATGCCATTTCCTCCAGACCATAGCAGTTTATATCCTTGAGGACGGAATGAGGAGAGTCAAGTAGATCATAGAGATGAACAGCACAGAAACAGACCCTTCAGTCCAACTCGCCCATGCCGACCAGATATCCCAACCCAATCTAGTCTCACCTGCCAGCACCCGGCCCATATCCCTCCAAACCCTTCCTATTCATATACCCATCCAAATGCCTCTTTAAATGTTGTAATTGTACCAGCCTCCACCACTTCCTGTGGCAGCTCA
>NW_025211871.1:0-25000 GCF_004010195.1 Chiloscyllium plagiosum
CTTTGAGCTAGGAAATGTGGTGAAGAGGAAAAAAATAACACCTTGAGGGGAGGTGAAAATATGCTGAAACTGTGTCCTGCAATATATATTTACAGATCATCAGCAATATGCTATTTTAATGAAAAAAAACAAAGCTTCATTGTCAATGGTAATGAGATTTTTTTTGTTTCCTTTCAGACATTACTTACAGTGTAAATTGCCATTAGTTTTTTCCCAAAACCCTGCTATGGTTTGTTGTTTCAACATGCTTCTTGGACTGCCCAAATTATGCATCCTAATTCACAGCTATCAGCTTGTAAAGACCAGGCAATCCATTCCTACTGACACGTACATTCTCACTTCCTTTGTATCTCATTTATGTTTTATGACAATCAGACTTTGAGAAAGGCTGTTAGTTTCACTGGCAAATTCAAAATGAGAAGTCCAAGATTTGATGATACTGTACAAATGGCAGTATGAATTTAAATTTAAATTTTCCATGTGATTCTATGATATGAACAATTGAGGGTCACAAGCCAAAAAAATGGATTAGCTCACAAATGTTATGTCTTCTCTGGCGTTTGAGAATTTATCTCTTCCCATCCCTCATATACCACGGCCCAGAGTCATTCTTGACTTAACAAGTTCTTAATAAACAAAGGTCTTGTTTAAAAAAAAGCTCTTCATAGATTGCTACCATGCATTCTTTTTAAGAAAGGAGCAAAACTCAGAGTATCCTTATATTCAGAGATACACACAATCTACAACACAGGAACAAGCCTTTCAGCCCAATCTGTCTGTGCTATTTGTCAGTCTTTCCTCCCCACTTTGCTATTAACCTAACGTTGTTTTTAAAGCTGCTGGACTGCACTCTATTGTGGCAGCTTCCATGGGGTCTGTGTGAATGTATTCTTCCATGGAGTCTTTGAGGTCACTGGTTCAGCCAGAATTTATTGCCCATCCATTATAGCTGTTGAGAAGAGGTGGTCAGACATCTGTTTTCAGTTCAGTTTTGCCTCATCCTTGCCTCTGCTATTCATTGCTTTTCCTGCCTCTTGAACTATCTTGTCCTTCTTTTCTCTCAAGATTCTAGGTCATTTTCTTTTATTCCCTCCATCACCTCTTTGCTATGATACAAATGCTTGGTTGGTCAGGTGAGTTTAAGTAGTCCAAACATATTTAGCTATTTGCTCCCCTAGCCTTTTAACCTCCTTCCCTTCAGCTGCCTATCTCATCCATTCTTGTGCTTTCTGCTTCAACTACTAATCCGACAAGTGAATTCCCCAGCCTGAATATATAAAGGAGGCCCCTTCTGCTTTCTAGTCTACATCTCTCATATTTACCCCAGTATCTTGATTCTCATTCCTGAACCCTCAATTACTAGTGACAGCTCACACCCATCTATTTTCAGAATGCTGAACAATTATTTCGCACTGAACCATGAGAAGACCCAGTTTCTGCAAATCTTTGTTTCTGTTTTGCCTTACACTAGCCAGCATCCTGCTAGCTCTGAAATATGGCGATTTTAATTGGGCTTGTTTCACAGTTTACTCATGACTTGCCTTATTCCTCAAAGCAATCTGGTGTAAAATAACCATACACCAACTGCCAGCACAAAATACAATTACCTCAGTGATGCTGTTGGACGACAAATCCAGCTGGTACAGCGTGCTGCCGTTGAGGAAATCAAAATCGTCATTCTTTAACTGTGTGATTTTGTTTGCAGACAGCGCCAACCTTTGCAGCTTTTGCAACTGCAGCTCAGTTCCCAGTTTTGCGGAAACCAATTTATTGTGAGACACATCCAGGACTGTCAATTCCTTAAAAAGAGAAACATATGATCGTTCAGTTAGAGCAGGATCAATTCTAAATATCGCTTATTCCTATCACAGTTCGATTAGCAATCAAATTTGCTTCATGAGAACAGATTTGATTTTCCTTTCTTTACCTAAAGAGAATGCAAAGCTCAGGAGAAAAGTCAGAATTATGAAAGCCTTGGGTTGTTTGAGCCTGGCTCAGACTTGCCCAGCTTTCCTGCTGATTAGACCGCACTTAGAAGGAGTATTTGTAGCCTGCCATCTCATTTCTTTGTATCATGTCTAGCTAAGTACCTCCTACTGCATTCCTTGGGTATTTAGATAAGATATCTTAGACTCCACTTTCCTTCCCATTTTTCTATCTGTCATTATCTGCCTATTTGTTTTTACATTTTATGAGCTGTTGGATGGCACTCCACTTTGGCAAGTTTCTCCTGTTCTTGTTTCAGTTTTACCCCTCCTTGTCTCTGCTGCACATCCTCTTTAATTCCTCTTCTCTGTTTCAAGATTTTCGCAGCAACTTAAACCGGTTTGTCTTCATCACAAATGCTGACCCATCTGCAAAGAATTTTCAACAGTTTTCTCTTTATTTTAGACATTCAACCTTCTTTTAACACCCATTGCTGCTTTATATTTGCTATCAAATTAATATCAAAACCCCAGGGAATTGGTTTTCCTGAATATAAAACACCTTTAATTAATTATATTAGATCTGGAATGAATTTGGAATTATATAGCTCCATCAAGTGGCTACAATTGGAAACGGTGACACCTCAGTGTTGCAGTTCCCACTTTCTGCCAGTAGATGGGAATATAATACATACTGCCTACTATAATGAAGTCCCATGGATTTGTACACACTTAAGACCTCTTGAAAGAGTGAGATCTGACAATGAATCCTGCTCGGAATTTCTTTTTCTTTATTCATTCACAGGATGAGGGCTAGGCCAGCATTTATTGCCCATCCCTAGTTGCCCAGAGGGCAGTTAAGAGTCAACCACATTGCTGTGGGTCTGGAGCCATATGTCGGCCAGGCCAGGTAAGGATGACAGTTTCCTTCCTGAAAGGGCATTAGTGAACCAGATAGGTTTTTCCTGACAATCAGCAATGGATTCATGGTTGTCATTAGACTTTTAATTCCAGATTTTTTTTTAACTCAAATTCCACCATCTGCCATGGTGGGATTTGAATCTGTATCCCCAGAATATTATCGGGGTATTTGGATCAACAGTCCAGTGATACGACCACTAGGCCATCACCTCCCTTTAATGATATCTGTTCTATCAGTGTAAGCTGTAATTGGCTGCAATAAATTTTATTGTTATCGGTAAGACACTCTTCTGTAAGACCAGGGAGCAGTTTTCCACAGCCACATTAGACCAAGCAGGCTCTGTTGTTTCCAACACTGAAAGAGTATGGTGATGTAAACCTTCACCATGAGCATCAACTCTCACAATGTTATGAGGTAGCATGCTCATGCAACACATTCTTTTCCCAACGTGATCCCAATTTGAGACTTGAATATTGTCATGACCACCTCTGTGTGAATTGCAACAGTCAAAGAAGTGGTGGTGGTGGGGGTGGGGAATAGCCCAGAAGAATGGATGGGAATGGGGCACTCTCTGTTAGACCCAGATCACAGCTCCATCATAGCTCCCTGTGGTCAGTGATGCACTGGAGCTTGCCACAACAGTTGGTGCTCCAAGTACCTCCATTTTGAAACGTTCCGCTCTACATAACAATTGCAGCTACACTTTAAGTTAATTCAAGGTCTGAAAAATATTTTGGGGTGTTGATGAGAAATGTGATGAGGTGCTAGAAGTCTTTCTTTCTTCTTGGACAAAGACATCAACAACCAGCATACCGATGGATTATCAAAAGATGTGCATGAATTGTAAAGGGCGCAGGAGCGATTTACAACAATGGCTCCAGGGATGAGAAACGTTAGTTATGAGGATAGACTGAAGGAGTTGGGACTGTTCTTCTCAGAGAGATGAAGGCTGAGAGGAGATTTGATAAGAGATTTTCAAAATCTTGAAGCGGTCTGGATAGAGTAAATAGGGAAGAAACTCTTCTGTCTTGTCCAAGAAAAAGGGGATAAATTTAAAGGGATGTGCAAATGAAGCCAGAGTGTTCTGAGAAAGAACGCTTTCACACAGTGAATAATTAGAATCTGGAATGGATTGCTTGGAAATGTGCTGGAGGCAGGTTTAATTGAGGCATTCAAGAGGGTATTGGATGATTATTTGAATCAAAATGATGCACAGTCATATGGAGAAAAGATGGGGGATTGGCACTAGGTAATAGAACAGTGCAGGCATGATGACTAAACTGTCACAGCAGGGAACTGGAGAAGACAAAAAAATGCTCTTACTTAACAATTAGGTTATTTGAGAGCCTGCATGTGAGTATGTTAAAAATTACACAACACCAGGCGATAGTCCAACAGGTTTGTTTGGAAGTACTATCTTTCAGAGCACTGCTCCTTTATCAGGCAGCTGTGGAGCAGGATCATAAGACACAGAATTCATAGCCAAAGGTCACAGTGTTATGCAACTGAAACGAATCATTGAACAAATCTAGAACAAACCTGGAATAATGAACCCACAACCCATTCGAAACGATGAAAGACTTAACAGCAATTTAGGTTTGTTCAATATATCATTTCAATTGCATGACACTGTGATCTTTTGCTATAAATGCTGTCTTATGATCTGCTCCACAGCTACCTAATGAAGGAGTAGCGGTCCAAAAGCTAATACTTCCAAACAAACCTGTAGGACTAGAACCTGGTGTTGTGATTTTTTAACTTTGTCCATCACAGTCCAACACTGGCACCTCCACACTGTGAGTATGTTGTACCTTTAACCAGTAGCATTTGCTTTGTACAGGGTGATACAACTCTGGATCATCTTCACCTCGAGGCCAAAGCTAAGATGCCGTATTAAAAGGGATAGACCTGGGTTTGATGGGCTTATGTATAATGTAGGTAAAAACAAGGACTGCAGATGCTGGAAACCAGAGTCTAGATTAGAGTGGTGCTGGAAAAGCACAGCAGGTCAGGCAGCACCCGAGGAGCAGGAAAATCGACGTTTCGGGCAAAAGCCCTTCATCAGGAATAGAGGCGGGGTGCCTGCAGAGTGGAGAGATAAATGAGAGGGGGGTGGGAGTGGGGAGAAAGTGGCATAGAGTACAATGGGTGAATGGGGGTGGGGATGGAGGTGATAGGTCAGAGAGGAGGATGGAGTGGATAGATGGAAAGGAAGATAGGTAGGTAGGACAGGTCATGAGGGAGGTGCTGAGCTAGAACGTTGAAGCTGGGGTGAGATGGGGCATGGGGAAATGAGGAAACTGGTGAAATCCACACTGATACCATGGGGTTGAAGTGTTCCGAGGCAGAAGATGAGGCTTTCTTCCTCCAGGCATCGGGTGGTGAGGGAGCGGCGGTGGAGGAGGCCCAGGACCTCCATATCCTCGGCAGAGTGGGAGGGGGAGTTAAAATGTTGGGCTACAGGGCAGTGTGGTTCATTGGTGCGGGTGTCCCGGAGATGTTCCCTAAAGCGCTCTGCTAGGAGGCATCCAGTCTCCCCTATGTAGAGGAGACTGCATTGGGAGCAACGGATACAATAAATGATATTAGTGGATGTGCAGGTAAAACTCTGATGAATGTGGAAGGCTCCTTTGGGGACTTGGATGGAGGTGAGGGAGGAGGTGTGGGCACGGTTTTGCAATTCCTGCGATGGCAGGGGAGGGTGCCAGGACGGGAGGGTGGGTTGTTGGGGGGCGTGGACCTGACCAGGTAGTCATGGAGGGAACGGTCTTTGTAGAAAGCGGAAATGGGTGGGGAGGGAAATATATCCCTGGTGGTGGGATCCGTTTGGAGGTGGTGGAAATGTCATCAGATGATGTGGTTTATGCGAAGGTTGGTAGGGTGGAAGGTGAGCACCAGGGGCGTTCTGTCCTTGTTACGGTTGGAGGGGTGGGGTTTGAGGGCGGAGGGCTGGGATGTGGACAAGATGCATTGGAGGGTATCTTTAACCACGTGGGAAGGGAAATTGCAGATCTGAAGAAGGAGGCCATCTGGTGTGTTCTCTGGTGGAGCAGATATGGCAGAGGCAGAGGAATTGGGAATACGGGATGGCATTTTTGCAAGAGATAGGGTGGGAAGAGGTGTAATCCAGGTAGCTGTGGGAGTCGGTGGGTTTGTAAAAAATGTCAGTATCAAGTCGGTCGTCATTAATGGAGGTGGAGAGGTCCAGGAAGGGGAGAGAGGTGTCAGAGATGGTCCAGGTAAATTTAAGGTCAGGGTGGAATGTGTTGGTGAAGCTGATGAATTGCTCAACCTCCTCACGGGAGCATGAGGTGGCGCCAATTCAGTCATCAATGTAGCGGAGCAAGAGGTGGGGAGTGGTGCCGGTGTAATTACGGAAGATCAACTGTTCTACGTAGCCAACAAAGAGACAGGCATAGCTGGGGTCCATATGGGTGCCCATGGCTACCCCTTTGGTCTCGAGGAAGTGGGAGGATTCGAAGGAGAAATTGTTAAGGGTGAGGACCAGTTCAGTCAAACAAATGAGAGTGTCAGTGGAAGGGTACTGTTGGGGATGTCGGGAGAGAAAGAAACGGAGAGCTTGGAGGCCCTGGTCATAGCGGATGGAGGTGTAGAGGGATTGGATATCCACGGTGAAGATGAGGTGTTGGGGGCCGGGGAAACGGATGTCTTGGAGAAGGTGGAGGGTGTGGGTGGTGTCTCGAACATATGTGGGGAGTTCCTAGACTAGGGGGGATAGGACAGTGTCAAGGCAGGTAGAGATGAGTTCGGTGGGGCAGGAGCATGCTGAAACAATGGGTCGGTCAGGGTGGTCAGGCTTGTGGATCTTGGGAAGGAGGTAGAATCGGGCAGTGAGGGGTTCCCAGACTATGAGGTTGGAAGCTGTGGATGGGAGATCTCCTGAGGTGATGAGGTTCTGTATGGTCTGGGAGATGATGGTCTGGGAGATGATGGTTTGGTGATGGGGGGTGGGGTCATGGTCGAGGGGGCAGTAGGAGGAGATGTCTTCGAGTTGGCGTCTGGCTTCAGCGGTGTAGAGGTAAGTGTGCCAGACTACCACTGCACCCCCTTTATCTGCTGGCTTGATGGTGAGGTTGGGATTGGAGCAGCGGGAGTGGAGGGCTGCATGTTGTGAGGCACCCTGCCTCTATTCCTGATGAAGGGCTTTTGACCGAAATGTCGATTTTCCTGCTCCTCGGATGCTGCCTGACCTGCTGTGCTTTTCCAGGACCACTCTAGCCTAGACACTTATGTATAATGTAACTGAGTAATATGAGCAGGACAGCCACAATGTGTCTTATCCACCATGTCATATGACATTTATAATATAAAAAGGTCTGTGATAAGGTGAAAGGCAGGAGAGACTGAATTACAAAAGGTTTCGTGGTGATAAAGGGAGAGGCTGTGACACATGAAAAAAGACAAAACATTAAGGAGGTGTGAATGTCAGAATCCTGAACAACAAGTTCTTTCTTGAGAAGGAACAGAACCTGACCTTCTCTTTGGAAATAAGGCAGGGCAAGTGACTGAGGTGTCAGTGGGACAGCACTTTGGGGATATTGATCATAATTCTTTTAGTTTGAAAATACTTATGGAAAAGGTTAGACCTGATACATAAGTTAATGTTCTGAATTGGAGTAAGGCTAATTTTGATGGTATTAGGCCAGAACTTTCAAAAGTTGATTGGGAGAGGTTGTTTGGAGGGAAAGAGACAGCTGGAAAGTGGAGGCCTTCAAAAATGAGTTAACAAGAGTCCAGAGGTAAGACATTCCTGTCAGGGTGAAGGGCAAGGCTAGTAGGTGTAGTGAATGCTGGATGACTAGAGATACTGAGGCTCTGGTCAAGAAAAAGGAGGCAAATGGCAGGTATAGACAACTGGGATTGAATGAACCCCGAGAGGAGTATAAAGGTGGTAGGAGTATACTCTAGAGGGAATTCAGGAGGGCAAAAAAGGGGACATGACTTGCCAAACGGGCTTTGGCAAATAGGGTTAAGGAGAATCCAAAGAGATTCTACAAATACATTGAGGACAAAAGAGTAACTAGGGAGAGAATAGGACCCCGTAAAGATCAACAAGGCCACCTATGTGTGGGACCGCAGGAGGTGGGTGAGATCTAAAGGAGTATTTTGCATCAGCATTTAGTGTAGAAAAGGACATGGAAGGTAGAGATCTTGGAGAAATAAATATTGATATCTTGAAAAGTGTCCATATTACAGAGGAGGTGGTACTGGACATCTTAAAATGCATAAAGGTGTATAAGTCTCCAGGACCTGATCAGGTGAAACCCAAAACATTTTGGGAAGCTAGGGTCACCATTGCTGGGCCCCTTGCTGAGATATCTGTATCATCAACAGCCATGGGTGAGGTCCAGGAGACTGGAAGGTGGCTAATGTGGTGCTGTAAGGAAAGGCTGTAAGGAAAAGTCAGGGAACTATAGACTGGTGAGCCTGACATCAGTGGGTACGTTCTTGGAGGGGATTCAGAGAGTCAGGATTTACAAGTGCTTGTAAAGGCAAAGACTGATTAAGGTTAGTTAACAGAGATTTGTGTGTGTGAAATCATGTCTCATGAACTTGATTGAATTTTCTGAAGAGCTGACAAAGATGATTTAATGAGGGCAAAGAAGTTACATTATCTATAAATATGTCAGCAACATGTTTGACAAGTTTCCACTTCATAGACTGGTTAGCAATGGAATCAGAGGGATCCAACAATTTGGAGACAACATTGGCTTGAAGGTACCTGACAGAGGGTGGTAGTGGAATGTTGTTTTTTTGGACTGGAGGCCTGTGATCAGTGGTGTGACCATGAGGATTGGTGCTGGGTCCACTGCTTTTTGTCGTGCATATAAATGATGTGGCTGTGAATGAAGGAATTACAGTTAATACGTTTGCAGATGAAACCAAAATTGGTAGTGTAGCGGACAGTGAAGGAAGTTATCTCAGAATACAATGGGACTTTAATCAAATGGGCCAATGGGCTGAAGAGTGGCAAATGGACTTTAGATGAATGTGAGATGTTTTGGTAAGATGAATCAAGAAGGACTTATGAACCTAATGGTAAGGTCCTGGGGTGTGTTGCCGAACAAAGAGATCTTGGAGTGCATGTTCACAGTTCCTTGAAAGCGGAACCCCAGGTTGACAGGGTAGTGAAAAAGGCATTTGGAACTCTTGACTTTATTGGTCAGTGCTTTGAGTGTATGAGTTAGGAGGTCATGTTGCAGCTGTACAGTACATTGGTCAGGCCATTTTTGGAATACTAGCCTCCCTGCTATGGGAAATGTGTTGTTGAACTTGAAAGGGTTCAGAAAAGATTTACAAGGATGTTGCCAGGGTTAGAGTTTTTGAGCTATAGGGAGAGGCCGAAAAGACTGGGGCTATTTTCCCTGGAGCTTCAGAGGTTGAGGGGTTACCTTATATAGAGGTTTATAAAATCATGAGAGGCATGGATAGGGTGAACAGTCAAGGTATTTTTCCCTGGGTAGGGGGAGTTCAAAACTAGAGGGCATAGGATCTAGGTGAGACAGGAAAAGTTTAAAAGGGACAACCTTTCATGCAGACGGTGGTTTGTGAATGGAATGAGCTGCCAGAGAAAGTAGTGGAGGCGGGTAGAATTACAACATTTAAAAGGCATCCAGAAGGGTACATGAATAGGAAGGGTTTAGAGGGATATGGACCAAATGCTGGCCAATGGGACTAGATTAATTTAGGATATGTGGCAGGCATGGACGAATTGAACTGAAGGGTCTGTTTCCATGCTGTGCGTCTCCATGACTCTACTGTTGGAAAATAAAGAGAAGGTAATCAGACAGAGATAAGATGAAAAAAAAATAAACCAGCAAAGAAAATCAAAATAGGGTTGGTGATTCTGATCTAAAATTGCATTACTGAAGGTGACATACTATGCTTTAGGAGTCACAATTACTAAACACGCAAAGAAATGTGCTGAATCAGTTCAACACAACAGGATTGCACATTTTTCTTTAACCAGGCCCTTAACTGATGCCTAGCTATTTCCTAGTTATTTATTCTTTAGTTGGTGTTCAGACATTACCACTTAGGTTTTGTATGCACAAGGTTCCTATGGTTTCATAACTCATGTTGCATGATATAATTCATCCTAAATAGTTAAGATCTAAATTTTCAACACAGTAGCTTATCGTCCAGCAGTGTGCTTCCACTTGAGGTGTATAGAAGATTAGCACATCCAACTGCAAAGTCATTGTCGACAGTAATACAAGTGGATTTTCTATAACTGCTCTGGAAGGTTAGATCGCATGAAATTCAAGAGGAGCTGGCAAAATGGATACACAATTGGCTTGTTAGTAGGAAGCAGAGGGTAATAGTGGAATGATGCTTGTCAGACTAGTCGTGTGCCACAGGAGTCAGTGCTAGGCCCATTGCTGTTTGTTGTCTATATCAGTGATTTGGATGAGAATGTTCAAGGCATGATTAGTAAGTTTGCAGAAGACACTAAACCAGGCGGTATCGTGAACAGTGAGGTAGATTCTCAGAAATTGCAGCGGGACCTTGATCAGCTGGGGAAGTGGGCTGTGAAATGCAAATGGAGTTTAATATAGGTAAGTGGGAGGTCTTGCATTTTGGAAAGTCAAATAAAGATAGCAGTTTCATGGTAAACGGTAGACCCTTAAGGAATGTCGTGGAACAGAGCGATCTTGCAGTTCAAGTGCATGGTTCTTTGAAAGTAGAGTCACAGCTTGACAGGGCAGTGAAGAAGGCTTTTGGCACACTAGCCTTCATCAGTCAGTGTACTGAGTATAGAAGTTGGGAAGTTATGTTGCAGTTGTACAGGGCATTGGTGAGGCTGAACTTGGAGTATTGAGTTCAGTTTTGGTCACCTTATTATGGAAAGGATGTTATTAAACTCGAAAAAGTGCAGAAGAAATCTACAAGGATGTTGTCAGGACTCAACAGTATGAGTTATAGGGAGAGGCTGGACAAGCTAGGAGCTTTTTCTTCAACTAACTTTAAATATGCAAAGTCATAGTGGACAACTGCATTAAAAATAGAACCAGTTACGTTTGAAAAATAACAAACAATATTAAGAAAGTGGTTTTATGAGAGGTGCCGCAATATAAATATGATATCATAGTGTCATAGAGATATACAACAGGGAAACAGACCCTTTGGTCCAACTTGTCCATGCTGCCCAGATATTCTAACTTAATCTAGTCCCATTTGCCAGCACTTGGCCCATATCCCTCTAAACCTTTTCTATTCATATACCCATCCAGATGCCTTTTAAATGTTGTCGTCGTATCAGCCTCCACCACTTCTGGCAGTTCATTCCATACACACACCACCATCTGCATGAAAAAAATTGCCCCTTAGGTCTCTTTTATATCTTTCCCCCTCACCCTAAACCTATGCCCTCGAGTTCAGGACTCCCCCACCTATTATCTATTTACCCTATCCTTGCCCCTCAAGATTTTATAAACCTCTATCAGGCCACCCCTCAGTCTCCGACGCTCCAGAGAAAACAGCCCCAGCCTATTCAACCTTCCCTATAGGTCAAATCCTCCAACCATGGCAACATCCTCGTAAATCTTTCTGAACCCTTTCAAGTTTCACAACGTTTTTCCAATAGGAAGGAGACCAGAATTGCACGCAATATTCCAATAGTGGCCAAACCAATGTCCTGTACAGCCGCAACATGACCTCCCAACTCCTGTACTCAATACTGTACTCTGCCCGATAAACAAAAGTATATCAAATGCCTTCTTCACTATCCTATCCACTTGCAACTCTACTTTCAAGGAACTATGAACTTGCACTCCAAGATCTCTTTGTTCAGCAACACTCCATAGGATTTAACCATGAAGCGTATAAGTCCTGCTCTGATTTGCTTTTCCAAACTGCAGCACCTCACATTTATCTAAATTAAACTCCTTCTGCCACTCCTCAGCCCACTGGCCCATCTGATCAAGATCCTGTTGTAATCTGAGGTAACTTTCTTCGCTGTCCACTACACCTCCAATTTTGGTGTCGTCTGTAAACTTACTAACTATGCCTCTTATGCTTATATCCAAATCATTTATATAAATGATGAAAAGTAGTGGACCCAGCACTGATCCTTGTGGTATACCAGTGGTCATAGGCCTCCAGTCTGAAAAGCAATCCTCCACTACCACCCTCTGTCTTCTACCTTCAGTTCTGTATCTAAATGGCTAGTTCTCCCTGTATTCCATGTGATCTAACTTTGCTAACCAGTCTTCCGTGAGGAACTTTGTCAGAACGCCTTACTGAAGTCCATATACATGACATCCACTGCTCTTCCCTCATCAATGCTCTTTGTTACTTCTTCAAAAAACTCAATCAAGTTTGTGAGACATGACCTCCCACGCACAAAGCCATGCTGACGATCCCTAATCAGTGCTTGCCTTTATAAATACATGTAAATCCTGTCCCTCAGGATTCCCTCCAATAACTTCCCTACCACTGATATCAGGCTCACTGGTCTATCATTCCCTGGCTTTTCCATACCACCTTTCTTAAACAGTGGCACCACGTTAGCCAACCTCCAGTCTTGGCACCTCACCAGTGACTATCAATGATACACATATCTCAGCAAGGGGCCCTGCAATCACTTCCCTCGCTTCCCATATATTTCTAGGGTACACCAGATCAGGTCCTGGGGACTTATCCACTTATATGCCATTATCCAAGATGTCACCATCTATTTCCCCACATTCTATATCTTCCATGTCCTTATCCATAGTAAACACTGATGCAAAATACTTGTTTATTATCTCCTCATCTCCTGCAGCTCCACACATAGGCTGCCTTGCTGATCTTTGTGGGGCCCTGTTCTCTCCCTCGTTACCCTTTTGTCCTTAATGTATTTATAAAAACCTTTTGGGTTCCCTTTAACCCTATTTACCAAGCTATTTCATGTCTCCTTTTTGAACTCCTGATTCCCCTCTTAAGTATACTCCTATTGCCTTTATAGTCTAAGGATTCACTCAATCTCTCCTATCTCTACTTGTTATATGCTTCCTTCTTTTTCTTAACCGAAACCTCAAATTCTCTTATCAATACAATAAGTACAGCACACAATCAAGCTCTTCAGCCCACCAAGCCTGCATTGATTCCGAATCCTTATTTAGACCTGCTAATTATTGCCCTTGCACAATTACTTTCCCTCTGTTTGCAGCACGCACACGCGGCTATTAAGATACACCTTAAACATTGCTAACGTGTCTGTTTCCACCACCTCCACTGGCAGTATGTTCCAGGTGCCCATGAAATGTGAGAAACATTTTCCCCACACTTCTGCCTTAAACGTTCCCCCTTTCACCGTGAACCTGTGGCCTCTTGAAGTTGACCTTTCCACCTTGGGAAAAAGCCTCTGACCATCTACCCTATCTATGTCTCTCATAATTTTGTAGAATTCTATCAGTTTGTCCCTCAGCTTCCATCTCTCCAGTGAAAACAATCCAAGGTTATCCAACCTCTCCTGATAACAAAAACCCTCCACATTAGGCAACATCCTAGGAAACGTTCTCTGCATCCGCTCTAAAGCATCCACGACCATCTGTTAATGTGGTGACCAGAATGGTACACAATATTCCAAATGTGGCCGAACTAAAATTTTGTAAAGGTAACATAACTTGCCAACTTTTATATTCAATGCCCTGCCGATGAAGTATGCTGTATGCCTGTGACCACCTTATCCACCTATGTTGCCACTCTCATGGATCTATGGACCTGTACACACAGATCCCTCTGTACGCCAATGCTCCTAACAGTTCTACCATTTATTGTATAATTATCATCCAAATTTGACCTTCCAAAATGCATTTGTCTGGATTAAACTCCACCTGCCATTTCGCTGCCAAAATCTGCAATCTATCAATATTCCGCTGGTATCCTTTGACAATCCTCCTCAGTATCTGCAACCCGCCACCTTTAGTGTTATCCGCAAAATTAATAATCAGACTAGTTACATCTTCCTCCAGATTATTTATATGTATTACAAGCAACAAAGGTCCCAGCAATGATTCCTGCAGAACACCACTAATCACTGATCTCCATTCTGTATAGCATTCTTCCACCGCTAGTCTCTGTCCTCTATGACCAAGCCAGTCTCGTATCCATCTAGCCAGCTCACCTGGGATCCCATGAAAATATACCTTATGTACCAGCCTGGTATGACGTACCTTATCAAATGCCTTACTAAAGTCCATGTAGACAACACCCGGCACCTTTTCCTCATCAATAATTCTTGTAACCTCCTTAAAAAACTCAATCAAGTTGGGTGAGACATGACCTTTTCCACACAAACCCATGCTGCCTATCACTACGAATCCATTTGCTTGCCAGTGTGAATAAATCGTGACTCTCACTATCTGCTTCAGCAGATTCCCCACCACTGATGTTAGGCTCACCAGCCCATAATTACCTGGATTATTTCTGTTGCGCTTCTTAAACAAAGGGACAACATTGGCCATTCATCAGTCCCCTCGAACCTCATCTGAGGCCAAAGATGACATAAAGTTATCTGTTAAGGCCCTTGTCTCCCACACTATCCTGGGATAGATCTTGTCTGGCCCTGGGGACTTGTCTACCTTAATGTATTTCAAGACACCCAACACTTCCTCCTTCATTATGTTTACTAGCCTGTGAGTATTCACACAGCTTTCCTTAACCTTAGCATCCCTCTCTTTGGTGAATACTGATACAAAGTACTCATTAAGGATCTCACCCATAACTTCCCTCCTTTAGCCTACGCTTTCCCTCTTGCTCCTAATTTCTGTATAAAATGCCTTAGGATTCTCCTTCACTGTGCTGGCCAAGGACATTTCATAGCCCCGTTTAGTCTTCCTGACTCCCTGTTGACTCCTTCCTACTTTCTCTACATTCTTAAAGAGCACTGTTGCATTTTTTGAAAGCCAGTTGTCGACATACTAATTCTTACCTGAAGGTTTGTGAAAGGATTGCCTGTGATCTCCTTGATTCGATTGAATTGTATGTACAGCTCAGTCAGGTTGCTGCAGTACGAGAAGTAATGTACGGACAAATGAGAGAACTGATTGTGTTCAAGCCCCAGCATTTGCAGGAACGGAAGAGCTTTGCATAGGTTTTCTTCGACTTTAGTGATGACATTATAGCCAGCATTCAAAACTTGAAGCTGACTGTACTGAGACAGTGTAGAAGCTGACAAGTGCTTCAGCTGGTTATGGGAGAGATTTAGCACTGTGATGTTGACTGGAAGGTCTGAAGGGATGCTTGAGAGCTTTAAGTGTCCACAATCCGCAACCAGACCCTGTATTTTACATTGAGTTCCAGAGGCTGTAGCACCGTGATATAATATTGCAAATTTAAAGTACAAGATGATAGTCTGGAAATACATTTTCATTCTTCAAATGTGGAATCAAACTTTTATTCTACGTACAAAAAAAAGAAAAGACACATATATTAACACTACAGTCTCTTACTTCAAATTGTGTTTAAATTGTGCCTGTGGCACTTAATAAAGATTGATTACTATTGCAGAAACTTTTAGGAAAGAAAATATCACAGATCAAAATAAAACTTCATAAATAATGACACCACACATTTATAATAGTGGATTCAAATGAGAAAATGTACTGCCTTATTTTGTCCAGTTAAAGCTTCACTTAAGTGGTTCACATTTCAGAAATAAAACAACAAAGTAATTAATGCCCTGATAACCAAATTATCCTGATACGCAAATCCCCACTCTCTGCTTTCTGTTAGATGAAGCTTCTATTAATGCTAACACTTTGCCTCTAATACCACGGGCCCTTATCTTACTTAGCAACCTCCTGTGTGGCACCTTGTTAAAGGCTTTCTTGAAATCTAGACAGATAACAAGGATTGGCTGTCATTGGTCTAACCTGCTTTTTACTTCCTCAAAGAATTCTAGCAGATCTGTCAGGCATGACCTCCCCTTGATGAAACCATGCTGAATTTGCCCTATTTACCATACACTTCCAAGTATTCAGAAATCTCAACCTGCACAATGGATTCTAGGGTCTTACCCATGACTGAGGTTAGGCTAATCGGTCTGGAATTTTCCATTTTTTGCCTTACTCCCTTTTTAAACAGAGTGTCACGTTAGCCTTTTCCCAGTCCACTGGGACCCTCCCTGACTGGAGCATTTCCTGAAAGATCACCAGTAATGCATCCACTATCTTTTCACTATGTCCCTTAGAACTCTGGGTGTAGTTCATCTGGTCCAGGTGATTTATCCACTTTCAGGCCATTCAATTTCGAGCACTTTCTCCTTGGTGATCGCCACCATACTCAGCTCTGCCCCTCACACTCTTGAATTTTTGGGATATTACTTGTGCCTTCCAAAGTGAAGACTGACACAAAGTACTTATTCAGTTCCTCAGTCATTTCCTTGTTCCCCACTACTATGTTTCCAGCGTCATTTTCCAAGGTCCAATGACCACTTTTGCCTCTCTGTTGCCCTTTATATATCGAAAGAAACTCTTACAGCCTTCCTTTATATTGCTGGCTGGCTCATATTTAATCTTCTCCCTCCTTATTTCTTTTTTGTTACCATCTGTTGGTCTTTGTAAGATTCCCAATCCTCAGGTTCCCACTCCCCAGTGCCAGATTATTAGATTAGATTAGATAATTTACAGTGTGGAAACAGGCCCTTTGGCCCAACAAGTCCACACCGACCCTCCAAAGAGCAACCCACCCAGACCCATTCCCCTACATTTACCTCTTCACCTAATACTATGGGCAATTTAACATAGCCAATTCACCTAACCTGCACATCTTTGGACTGTGGGAGGAAACCGGAGCACCCGGAGGAAAACCCACGCAGACATGGGGAGAATTTGCAAACTCCACACAGACAGTTGCCTGAGGCGGGAATTGAACCTGGGTCTCTAGCACTGTGAGGCAGCAGCGCTAGCCACTGTGCCACCGTGCCGCCCATTACATGCTTTCTCTTTTATGCTATCCCTGGCTTCCCTAGTCCTCTACCATGCTTTGTTTTCCTCAGGATGAATTTTTGTTGTGTCTCCTGAATTACTCCCAGAAACACCTGCCATTGCTGTTTCAACAGGTTATAAACTATGCTACCCTCCCAGTCAATTCTACCCAACTCCTCCCTCATGCCTCTGTAGTTACCTTTATTCAGCTGTAGTACCGTTACCTTTGATTCTATCTTCTCCCTTCCTCAGGATGAAGTTTTGTTGTGTCTCCTGAATTACTCCCAGAAACACCTGCCATTGCTGTTTCACTGTCTTTCCTGCTATGCTACCCTCCCAGTCAATTCTACCCAACTCCTCCCTCATGCCTCTGTAGTTACCTTTATTCAGCTGTAGTACCGTTACCTTTGATTCTATCTTCTCCCTCTCAAGTTACAGAGTAAATACAATCATTTTATGATCACTGCCTCCTAAGGGTTCCTTTACCTTAACTCCTTTATCTCGTCTGCCTCATTGCACAATACTAAATCCAGTATTGCTTGTCCCTAGTGGTCTCCACAAATTCCTTTGCTTGTGAACCACTACCAAGCTGATTTTCCCAGTTCACCTGCATTTTGAAATCCCGCATGATCACTGTAACTTTGTCTTTCTTACACATCTTTACTATCCCCTGGTATATCTTGCCCCCAGCTCCTGGCTACTGTTTGGAAGCCTGTATATGACTCCTACTACTGGTTTTTTCATCTTTGCAGTTCCTCAATTCTACCCACACAGATTCTACACCACTGACCCTATTAATTTCTTAGTATTGATTTAATTTCATTTCTTACTAATAGGGCAACCTCACCCCCCTGCCCATCTGCCTATCTTTTCGATAAGATGCATATCCTTGAATATTCAGCTCCCAATCCTGATCCCCTTGCAGCCAACGTCTCCGTGATGCCCACCACATCTGCGTCACAAGCATTCAGATATAACACCTTCAGTCCTTTATTAGCTGTCCCTCTTCTGCTTCCGAAATCTTCTGAATAAAAGGTCAAAGGATCACCGAAACTGGCTGCAGCTTCATATCATCAAACTAGAAAAAAGAAGCCAGTGACCAACAAGGCTAAACAAGATAACAACAGGTTATAAAGACACTATGCTAGGTTCTGCATTAAAAATTAAAAACGAGTTGATTCTCTTTGGCATGTAGAAATCCCTGAGTGGGGCTACGACTTAACTCCTTTGCCCAACCTCCACTAGATATTAATTTCTTAACGGAGTTCTTAGTAGACATTAACCTTTCACCTACTCCCATTTATATATCTTCAAGGTCTGAGAGGTTTAAATTAATTCCATTGTGCAACATTTTCCCATTCCATTATTTTAACATGCTCCTTCAAAATTATTTACTGTGTGTCTTCTTCAGTTGGTGGTCACTCACTCCAGGCATGTATCTGATCATTAATGTATAGTGAACAGAAGTGGTCCCAGAACAGAACCCTCTTCCAACAACTCTAAAATAACCTTATTTCCCTCTCTTTTACGGAATCCTGGCCTGCTTAATCACGAGATGAACTGTTGCATGTAAGTTCTCAGAATACGACAGGTCGGTTGAAATACCCAATGTCAGGCATCAGGAAGCACGTTTGCATTTATTTGCATCTCATGAATGCTCATTAGAAAGCCAGTGTACCAGAATTAAGTTCCTCTTCCCGAGTAAGTTCTCCTCAACAGGGTAATGCATGCTTCAGGTTCGTGTCTCTTTATCAGGCAAGGTACTCAGTCACCTTTTTCAACTTTAGAGTGAGCAGCCACTACTCTGTCTTCTTTGCAGAGCATTTGTCTATATCAGGTGATGATCGAGCCCATGCGGTAGTTGTCTAAGTTGCATGGGACACAGATGCTGACCATGGGAGAGATAGGCTGGAGTGCAACGGATCAAGGAGATTGGCAAAGGGTGAAAGTTATCTGGAGAAGGGAAGCAGGCTGACCAGAGAAAGTGGAAGTTTGATTATAGAACAAAGAAAATTTACAGCCCAGGAACAGGCCCTTCGGCCCTCCAAGCCTGAGCTGATCCAAATGTACTGTCTGAACCTGTCGGTCAATTCCTAAGCATTTGTATCCTTATGAAGGGTGAAGGAGCCAGAATGGTTTTTAAAATATATTCATTCACTGGCCTTACTGGCTGCACCAGCATTTATTGCCCATTTCTAGTTGCCCTTGAGAAGGAGGTAGTAAGCTGCCTTCTTGACCATTGCAGTTCTTGTACACTAGCTAAACCCACAATACCCTTGGGGAGGGAGTTCCAAGATTTTGGCCCACTGCTAGTGAAGGAACAGCCATATATTTCCAATTCATGATGGTGAGGGGCTAGGAGGGAAACTTGTCAGGAGTATGTATCAGCTGCCCCTGTCCTTTGAGGTGAAGTGGTCCTGTGTTTGGACAGTGCTGTCTAAGGATCTTTGGTAAATTTCTGCAGTGCATCTTGTAGATTGTAGACACTGCTGCTATTGAGTGTTGGTGGTGGAGGGAGTAGATATTTTGAATTTGATGCCAATCAAGCAAGGTGCTTTGGATGGTGTCAAGCTTTGTGAGTGTTGATGTAGCTGCACCCATCCACGCAAGTGGGGAGTATTCCATCACATTCCTGACTTGTGCCGTATGGATGTTGAATAGGCTTTGAGGAGTCAGGAGGTGAGTCACTCACTGCAGTATTCCTAGCCTCTGACCTGCTGTTGTAGCCATGTACTTATAAGGTCATTCAAGTTAGGCTTCTGGTGGATAGTAACCCCAAAGATGTTGATAATGGGGGATTCAGTGATGGCAATACCATTGAATGTTAAATGGGCAGTGATTAGATTGTCTTTTATTGGAGATGATCATAACTTGGCATTTGTGTGGTGCAAGTGCTACTTTAGCTGCAGGTGCCTATTGCAAAAGCCTGAGTGATGCTGCTGGCTTTCAGTGAATGAAGGCCTTGCTTTAAAGATGACATTTAACTATACCACCAGGATTTTCAATCACATAAGCAAAGGTGTCAACTTCCTGCTAACTCCCATTCCACAAACCACGGAGCTACTTACAAATGTATACATAATAAGCTGGAAATATATAATCATTTGGAAAAAAGCTTACTTTTTGACTGGATGTTCACTTCCATGCCCAATGCCAAATTTAACTTGCACAACAGGAGATTCCGCCCTTTGATTCCTTCCTCCTTTCCTTCTGCTTTAATTCCAATTTCACACCTTTCCCCTAATTTAATGCCAACTAGTCTGTTCTGGTAATTTCCAGTGGTTAATGTTTTCTGGAGGTTCATGTATATGTGTCCCAGTCTAACACACCTACCACCTCAATAAAGTACTTGGTCATGACTGTTTCACAACCTTCCTTTCTGAAATCTGTTCAAATCGGCATGAAGGAGAAGATGAGGACTCCAGATGTTGGAGATCAGCACCACACTTTTCTACTCAAATTGGCATGTGTTTGGGTTGATATTTATCCTCAAAAAACCCCAAGACCAATCACCCTGGCTGTCAGATCATTACTGTTTGCAGGACCTTTCTCTGCAAGTTAACTGTTCATGGTGATATATAAATGCAACAGCTGCCTACAGAACAACATTGACTATACTTCAAAAGTATTTTAATGTTGGTGGTGTTTTGGGACAATCTAAAAACATGAAAGGTATTGTAAAAAATGCCAGGTCTTTCTCTCAACCTCAGATTGAATTTTAAAGACATTTATAGCAATGTAACATTAAAGCACTTTGCTTTAGCACTCCTGTTATACCTGTGAATGTTTTGTAATGCTTTGTATCTCAACTGGACATGTACATATACAAACCTCCTATCATCCACAAAGGACCATGTTGGCTTTTACAATTCTATAAAGTAGAAATGTGAGTCAGCTACTTGCAAATGAAAGAATAAGTTAAAACACAGTTGTACAGGAAGACAGTGCTCATGAGTGTAGAAACGATTAATGAGAATGCTTCAAGGGATAAGGAGTTTCAGTTACGAAAGTAGATGGAAGAAGTTAGTTAGAAGTTCATTGAGGTCCAGGGCACAGAAGAAGGCTCTTTGGACCATCAAATCTGCACCAGTCAAAAACAAGGACCTGATCTCCCAATCCCAGTTTCCAGCTAGGAGCAGCATGAGAGGAGATCTGAAAAAAGTATTCAAAATCACACGGGGCCTGGACATAACAGACAGGGAGAAACTGGTACACTTGCAACATGGGCAAGAACGAGAGGCCACAGATTTAAAATAATTGGTAAAGCATAATGAGGGAAAGCTATTACAGGGTCAAGACCCAAATGCACTGCTGGAGAGGACAGCAGAGACGCAGAGACAACTTCAGTGGAGATATCCAAGGCAGAACTGAACTGTCATCTGAAAAGGAAGAATGTGCAGGGTTAGGGAAAAGAGGTAAGGGAATGGCACTAAATGGATTGTTGACTGGGTAAGGGAATCAAGGGTTACAACAGCGTAAGAAAGAGGAGCAAGAGTGGGCCATCTGGCCCTTCGAGCCTGCCCTGGCTGATCTTTTTGTGGATTCAGCTCCCCTTACATGCCTGCTCACCATAAGCCTTAGTTTCATTACTGTTCAAAAATCTGTCTGAATGTTTTTAAGGCAAATACAATCAGGTAGCCTCAACTACTTCACTGGACAGGGAAGTCCACAGATTCACAACCCTTTGGATGGTGAAGTTCCTCTTCCAGTCAGTCCGAAATGTACTCCCCCTCATTTTGTGGTGAAAGTGAGGACTGTAGATGCTGCAGAGTCCAGAGTGTGGTGCTGGAAACGCACAGCAGGTCAGGCAGCATCCCAGGATGCTCCCCTGTATTCTGGGGCCCTGCTCCCTAGTTCTAGTTTCACCTGCCAGTGGAAACAATCTCCTTGCTTCTATCTTACCTATTGCTTTCATAATTTTAAATGTGCTTGTAAAATCTACCACTCCCCCCCCCCTCCACCGCCATTCTTCTAAATTCCAATGAGTATAGTTCTGGAGAAAAGGCAGAAAAGCAGCCAATGGATTATCAGACTTGCCATGGTCTTACTAAATGGCCAAACAGATGGGCCCTTCAGTACTGGTGCAACTTGAGCTGCAACTCTGTCAACGCAGATATACAGGTCCATATATCTATATATAACACAGATAGACATTTTAAAGTCGAATCTAAGCTTATACCGCAAACAAAAGGGTCGGCTTGGTTGCAATGATACATTGAGACTGCCACGAAAGCGCCAGTGAATTCATCCAGGGTTAAGCGTGACCTGGAGCTGCTACTCACCGCTGCAGCTTCATCTCAGTTTCCCCGCTCACCCTGCCATCAGGTCAGGCTTCACCCCCAATACTTTAATCCTCACCTTTAGGTTACTGATCTCTCATTGCCCCGTGTCCAGACATTGTGCAACCGCGTCAGTGCCTACAAGTCAAGGTGAATATTTGGTGCAGGCGTTGAGGGGAAGTTGGTTTATACCAGTTCTGCATTCGGAGTCTCGTTCACTGTGCGATGGCAGTTTGTGGTCGCAGTTCATTTTAGGCACTTGGATCCTGGGCAGCTTCCCTTCTGTTCACTTTCACTTTCGAAGAGGCGGGCATTGTGAGACGGAGGAGTTCTTTGGCTCTTGGGGAAACTCCCTCGGAGGCCCCTGGCAGCTCCATCGGCCAATTGCAGAGAGAATTGTGAAGCAATTGGAGGCAGGAGGGACACCCCCGAAATGTCTCAGCGAAACAACGATCCTTCATGTTCTGAAGAAGGACCCCAAAACGTTAATTCTGCTTTCTTTCCACAGATACTGCGAAACCTGCTGAGTTTCTTCAGCAATATTTATTTTTAACTCTTTCTCATGGGAGTGAGGAATAAGTGATTACAGGTTGGAGCTGAGCCAGGTCCAAGGGGACAGTTACAAATGTCACATTTGCTTGGATGTCGAAACTCATACCACTAATTATTAAAATCTTGATGTCAAATTTCTGTCACTGGAACAGAAAAGAGGCAAAGAGATCTGAACACTTGTAACTGGGAATGGGGTTGGTAAGTTAATTACAATTAGCACTAGTTAGTGTCTCTGTAACTGAAGGGTATGAATTAAAGCCACTGTCCAGGCTGGCTTGGTAAAAACAAATGGTGTGTGAATACCGCAGGCAAAGTTAATAATTGTGATCCACCCTAATCACTCCTGAGAAGGTGGCACCACCTTCTGATATGATTCCTCTAGTAGAAACAAGGAGAGCAGCAGAACCCGTAAAAAAAAACTTTTTTTTAAACAATTGCTTGGTAGTTAAGAAGTTGAATATTTCTGATAGAGACATATTGGTGAAGCTTTTCATCTTGCATGAATCAGGGCAAATGCCCAAATGCCAAATTTCAGATGATCAACATAACTTTCATGGAATCCCTACGGTGTGAAAACAGGCAGTTTGGCCCAATAAGACCACACTGACTCACTGAAGAGCATCAGTGCAAATGAGCCACATTACAAGGTCAGCTGATTGTCTACATTGATTGCTGGTGCAGCCAATAGTTTGACAATATTCAAAAGTGTTTAAAACAAATTTGAAGAACAAAGAAAAAGAAAGTAGTTTTATGTAGTACTTTTCATGAACCCTAGAAATCCCTGAATAAAGTGTTTTTGACATGTGACCACCGTTCCAATTTTGAAACGCTGCAGTTGGGTTGCATAGTCATCACAAGCTCCCATAAAAAGAAACTTAATCATAAGAAGGCTGTCTGTTTTCGTTGATATCGACTGAGGGATAAATAGTCGCCAGACCATCAGGAACCAAACCCTTGAACTTCTTTGAAATATGGTGGTGGAATATTTTACATTCACTGAAACAGGCAAAAACGTCTCAGTTTAGAATCGCAGCCAAGAGACAGCTCGCACATCCTTTTTGCACAGGAGTGTCACTTTTGATTTTTCTGCTCAAATTCTGATAAGAGCTTGTCAGAGGCTAGGAATACTGCAGCAAGTAACTCACTTCCTGACTCCTCAAAACCTGTCCACCATCTACAAGACACACAAGTCAGGAATGTGATGGAATACTCCCCACTTGCCTGGATAAGTGCAGCCCCAACAACACTCAAGAAGCTTGACACCATCCAGAACAAAGCAGCTGCTTGATTGTCACTACATCCATAAGCACCCACTCCCTCCAACACTGAAGCTCAGTAGCAACAGTGTGCACTATCTACAAGATGCACTGCAGAGATTTACCGACAATCTTTCCAGACCCACGACCACTTCCATCTAGAAGGACAAGGGCAGCAGATATATGGGAACACCATGACCTTCAAGCTCCCCTCTAAGCCACTTACCATCCCAACTCAGAAACATCTGGTCATTCCTTCACCATTGCTGGATCAAAATCCTGGAATTCCCTCCCTAATATCATTGTGGGTCAACTCACAACAGGTGGACTGCAGCAGTTCATGAAGGCAGTTCACCACCTTCTCAAGGGCAACTAGAGATGGGCAATAAATGTTGGCCAACCAGCGATGTCCACATCCCACAAAATGAATAAATTTTAAAAATCTGAAAAGGGATCTAATCTAACCTCAAAGAACCTATGACTCCGAAGTAAGCATGCTATCAACTGAACCATACCAGACAGTTCAAAGGTTATAGGGGAATAGGACTAAGTGAATAGTTCTTTTACAGGAATGGTTAAGTAGCTAGTGTGTTGAAGTAAATCTCTGTGATTTGCTGAATCTGTGATCCTGCTTCTGTCGGGAGGTAATCACATTTTCAGAATTCTTTTAATCTAGTTTGAGATATTTTACTTTTATCAGAGAATACTATACTTGATTCAAGATCACTGGAATTGGTATTCTGTCTGTGATTTAACATCTGCATTCTCGGATGGCAGAGCCTTGCAAACCTATAATGGCAAAGGAAAGACAGAATGAAAGGCATGTCTACAGTTCATAACAAAATTTGCGAATGCTGAAAGGATTTTGCAGCCAATGAAATACATTGTGTGAAACTCAACATTCAATTTGGCTCCAGCAAACTCCCACAAGCAGAAATCTGACAAATGAATAGATAATATGTTAAACTGATGAGGGGTCGAGTGATAAATCGTGACCCATGCATGGGGGAAACACTCCATTCTTCCAAACTTTGCTGTGGGATCTCATACATGGACTTGAGAGGGTACACAGACCATTGGTTTCACGTCTTTGGAATGAAGGCGCCTCCAACTATATAGCATTCTGACAGCT
>NW_025211872.1:0-736 GCF_004010195.1 Chiloscyllium plagiosum
TGACCCATTAAACCCAGCCCATCATTCAATCAGATTATGTTTGATTTCTGAAATGTCCCTCATGACTGGGCCTTCACAGATGATTGTCTTTGAAAATTATACAGATTTGCCACCTTCTGAGTGATGAAATTTCACCTTATCATAATCAGAAATGACCAACTCTATATTCTGTGACCATGACCCAATCTTGTGAATGCCCTGTTCCTGAGAAAACATCATTCCTGAATGCAATCATTCTGACCCATTTAAGTCTTTGCAATTACAATGAGTTAGAGTCATAGAGTCATAAAAATGTATACCACAGAAACAGACCTTTCGGTCCAACCCGCCCATGCCGATCAGTTGTCCCAACCCAATCTAGTCTTACCTGCCAGCACCCAGCCCATTTCCCTCCAAACACTTGCTATTCATTACCGCATCCAAAATGCCTTTTAAATGTTGCAATTCCACCAGCATCCACCATTTCCTCTGGCAGCCCTTGCCATACATGTACCACCCTCTGCATGAAAAAGTTGTCCCTTAGTTCCCTTTTATATCTTGCCCCTCTCATCCTAAACCTTGCCCTCTAGTTCTCTACTTTCATTCTTCAAAACTCCACTGAGCACAGGCCTATTTGACACAAATTCTCCTCATGCAAAAACCTGCCATCCCAAGAATCAGTCTGGTGAACATTTACTACATTCCTGAAATGATGATATATACTTTCTTTGGTACGGAGAGCAAAACTGTATCCAAT
>NW_025211872.1:24262-25000 GCF_004010195.1 Chiloscyllium plagiosum
GATGAAGTCGGCAGGAGTATCGGTGGTCACCCCTACCTCAAACATCCTGCAGGAGGAACATTCCACTGCCTGCGCTGCCATTACTCTACACTTCGTCTCCAAAGCAAGAACACTGAGTAGCTTACCTGTGGACTTTAAAATTAGGTTAGAGGAGGAGGATGGGAGGGAGGCCCTACTATGTCGGGCCTGGGGTCTAGAACACACCCACTCAAATATCAATCACTTACCTTCCCGACCAGCTCTGCACTCCAATATCACTTCCACCCAGCTCGCGCCGCTCTCAGCCTCCTCTGGCGATTTCTCTCATTTCCCCAGTTTCTCAGAATCCAAGGTATCACCTCATGGCCTGCACCAGTTGTGCTGAATACAACACACCATGCAGGAAAGAAATGAAATGGTGTGACCTTGCACAGATGGCATCAGTCACTGTCCTAATGTACTCGCATGGGCATAACTGAGAGATGCAACACAGGGTCACCCGTCACTCCCTGGAAAAAGCCAGTCAGGTCGAAGTTCAGAGCCTTAGTGACCTACATAGCTACCAGTAGAGGATTAACTCCCATTTCTGCAGCCTTCAGGCCCAACTCCAACATCTGGCACAGCTCAAGGCATTTTACAAGCACAAGGCCCTTACTTGGCAACTTTCCATGCCATTTGTCAAAAGCATAAAAGATGGTGTGAGATGCTCTGATGTTGAAGTGGAACTCTCTGGATTCTGCCCCAAATCTCACCATAACC
>NW_025211873.1:0-25000 GCF_004010195.1 Chiloscyllium plagiosum
ACCAAAGATTCTCAGACAGCACCTTCCAAATCCATGAGCAGTTCCATTGAAAAGGACAAATGCAGCAGATACATGGGAACACAATTTCCCCTCTAAGTCATTCATCATTCTGATTTGGAAGAACATCACTGTTGCTGGGTCAAAATCTTGGTGACCACATAAAAAACACAGAAGCAGGTGTGCGAAACACAGAAATCAAGTCTGCGAACACACACAGAACACACCCACAATGCTCCAGTCTTGGCCAACAGGCTAACATAGAAACAAGACATGGCCAAGCTACTCCCAGACCAGAGAATACACTTCCCAAACAGCCTTCATAGTAAGTTCCCAGACCCAATTAGCACTGTGGTCCCAATGCCCTAAGGGCAGGCTCATTTTCATTGAAACCGATACCACAAAAGGCAGACTGAGAGACCCTGGAAGACTTCACTCATAGGAGGGACACAATGGACAGACCTGGATGCCAGGAGAAAGAACATGTACATATATTCACGTGGACGGGAAATACAATGAAGAATCCTCTAGAAGACATTCTCACCCACTCACGGAGATGGATGGAATCTCCTGTGTCAATTACAAATGAATTGTTGCAGCTGGACACTTGATTAATTTCCATTCATTTTATTCTTGTTTTAATCAATTTACAATTTTCACCATTATACTGTAACTGTTTTACAATTATCCCCTCTGTGTTAAACCTGTATAAAACCTACCATCACCTTCCATTCAGGGAAGAGCATTCTGGTCATCTGTACAGAGAATCAGTTCTGTGTCAGCTTGGTCAATTTCTCTTTGTGATATTGCTTTGTTTAATAAACCACTTAATAATTTCACGGTGATCCTCTTTTGTGATCTCTGATTCATTGGGCTGAATTTCTCCAACAGTAGGTCAACCTACTGCATGTGGACTGCAGCAGTTCAAGAAAGCAACTCACCATTACCTTCTCAAGGGCAACTTGGGATTGGCAATAAATGCTGGCCCTGCCAGTTATGCCCACATTCCACAAGTAAATGAAACAAAGACATTAGATTAGATTAGATTCCATACAGTGTGGAAACAGGCCATTCGGCCCAACAAGTCCACACCAACCCTCCGAAGAGTAAACCACCCAGACCCATTTCCCTCTGACTAATGCACCTAAGACTACGAGTAATTTAGCATGGCCAATTCACCTGACCTGCACATCTTTGGAGTGTGGGAGGAAACCGGAGCACCCGGAGGAAACCCACAGGGAGAATGTACAAACTCCACACAGACAGTCACCTGAGGCTGGAATCGAACTTGGGTCCCTGGCGCTGTGAGGCAGCAGTGCTAACCATTGAGCCACCGTGCTGTTAAGGACATTGAAATCCAGGCCGAGCTTTAGAGCAAAGGTAATAAGCTGATGAGGAAGGAGGTGTACAATGAAGTCACAGGCATAGAACTGAGAGAGGTGCAAATTGCATGGGACCTAATTTTATCACCAATAAATAAACTTCATTGGATTTCAGCAGGATCCAGGCATGGTAGTCAAGTTAACAATCTTATAACCAAAATGTCGATGCTAACATTACCACAGTAATTACCAGCCAATAAAATCCCTCATTTTCAGACCTGTGTAAATATCTAATGGACATGCAAGAGTAAATGAAACAGGAATGTTGTTGTCATAAAGCTCCATTGTTAACTCAGAAACTTTGTCGTGAGGTTACAGGGATAATGAGAAAACTGTAGCAAGAAGCTAATTAGAATCTAAACAAGATAGCGATATTGAAGCATTGTTGAAAAATTGTGAAGTATGCCTCAGATGAGGAAAAATCCAAGAAAGATTCCATTCATTTGATGGTCAAAACAAGAACATAATCAAAATAAGTACATGTTAATTGTTTTGAATGGAAGAAGATTAACTTGTTTTGGCTGGTAGCTATAGCTGGAGGATAAATGCCATGTGATGCCCAATACTCAACAGCGAAAATTGTTGAGGTTTTAAGAAGTAATTTGTGGTTTATGCATTGTCAGAAATATCGGTGTAAAAGTGGTCCACACTAACATCAAAAGAGTTTGAAATATTTCACAATAAGAATGGAGTTGAACACACAAGAATACTACATCAACCATTGAACAGTGGTATAGATTGTGAAGAGATCTTTGTGAAAGTATTTGCTAGGTGAAAAACTAAGTAGTAATTGCCACATTTCCATTTGACATAAGTCAGCCAATTTTCTTACTGAAAAACAGGTTGTTCATTGTATAAGTCATGGTGTTTAAACAGACTCTTGAGACAGGGTTTAGGTTCCTAAAGCCTGACATCAACAGCAATATAAATGAAAAGCAAGACAAAGTAAAAATGTGTCAAGATACACCAGGCATGAAAATTATAAAGGTCAGTGCTGGTCAGGAAGTTATGGTATATAACCATAAGTAAAAGTAAATAATTGGATTTGTTGTACTGAGAAAATATACATCCAGTGAAAAAATGGAGAGAAAGAAAGACTCCACCAGTGTCTTGTAGATCAGTTGCTTGAAAGAGGAAATCTGACAAAAGGAGAGCAGAAGAAGGCTCTGATAATTCAAGTTTCTCCCGTAACTTGAAGTGACAATCTAAGTGAAAGTGACATAGAGAGTTGAAATTTTGCCAGTATCACAGAATCCATTGGCAAAGAAAAGGGTTACAGGGTCACAAAAAAGCCAAAAGCTCTGGATCTGAGTCTTACTCCAGGATTCAAAAGTCACTGAAGGTTAATTCATAGTACAGTGAAATTGGTTAATTGGCAACCGGTAAATCCTTCTTATACACCTCAATAATAAAAGCAGGACTCACTCTTGGTAAGCCATATTTAATACAAAGTAGTACTCAAACTATGGTGATGGCTTCAGGCTAGCATCTGTTCCAGGAGGTATAGAAAACAGACATAAACACATGCTTAATCCACCCCATGCACATAAACACATAGGAAGTCTTCTAAGTATGAGTGACCATGTTCTGCAATCACTCACCTCATCCTTAATTCTCCATTCTCTGTTGCCAATCACTTCATATAAATACTGTGCACTGGAAGAGAGCAATAAATCTAGAGATTCTCACTTTTAATTTGTTTTCCTCCTACATTATTTTCCTATCTAATTTCCATGATGAGGCTTTGTTTGTCTTCAAAATTTACTTAAAACAAAGATATTAGGATGGAGATGTTGTTAATCTCTTCCTTTACTTTCATTAATCGTCAAAAATTATCTTTACACTACTTCTACGTCACAGTACAAGCTCATAACACATTGACAGTAAACATGCATTGAGTTGCATAGCAACCATATTTTACCAAAGTCCATGTGCACGACATCACAACATGTCCATCAAATGTGCTCTCAATAAAGCATCCATCATAGCATCCACACAAATGAACCATTTTCAAATTTTACAGATGGAGAACTTCGCTCCAGTGAAATAATTATATATTCTTCACTTGAAATTTCTCTAAGCAAATCAAAGAGTTTTGATCTGTATAAGTAACAATTTCATCCATGTTGTTGCTGATGTAAATCTTAGAATGACCTGAGCCAAAACAACTCACTGTCTTTTTTTTCAGTGAAACATATTTTTATATTCATGTTTCTTTAAAAAGTAACTGACAGACCATTTAATTCCCAGCTTATTATCTTGCAGTAAAAGAGCCCGCACACCAATGATGCTAGCATGAATTGCCAGTTTGTATGCATTTTCACAATTGGGTTGACAGAAGGCACTTTGACACTCTTGTATCCATTCAAATTTTCTGCTTTTATCAAAGCGTTTGTTAAAGGTGCAAAGACAGTGATGAAGTTGTGATTAAATCTACTTATGACATCATAGCACAAAATTCCATCTTTCCTCTTAGAAACAGGAAAATCCAAAATAACCCATACCTCAACTCTTTACATGTTACTTGGCCTTTTCCCACAATTTGGCCAAAATAAGTTACCTTTGCTTTGGCAAATTCATTCTTAGCCAGATTTATGACCAAATTTCCTTTGTGTAGTTGATCAAACAATTCAAACAAGTGGTGCAAATGTTCTTCCCGGGTTTAGCAACAATTAACCAAATCTCCGAAGTAAACAACAGTTACATAGTTCTTCAATTACTCTTGGTAAATTGTTGGAACGTAGGTAGTGCCTTTTTCATTCCAAATAGCATGACTGTGTACTCATAAAGCCCATTTGGTGTTACAAAAGCTCATATTTCTTTTGCTGTTATCAGTCAACAGAACTTGCCATTATCCTTCTAGCAAGTTGTGCTTTGTGACAAGCCATATATGTCCAATTCATTCAATATCCAGTCTCAGTAACGGATATGAGTCCTCTTTCATTAGCTTGTTGATGTTGTGCTTATACAGATTGCTTGTGACCCATCCAATTGAGGCACAATTATGAGAGGTAATCTCCGGTTGCTATGATTACCGCGTCCATCATGAACTAAATCTGCTCCCTCACTTGAGCTAATCTTTCTGTATTGATGCTGTATGATGGTGTTTTATAGATAATACATCACTAACATGAACATCATGAACAGCTAAAGCCATTTTCCCTATTTCTACAACTTGATTTATAATTCAGTAGTAGACGTCATAAGTCAATTTGATAGTTTTCTGGAGGGTAAAACATAATGTTATCTAACATTTTATGTATCTGATTGATGAAGGACCAACTCTTGAATGTTTAATTTCTGGTCCATTCACCAACTGTTGAAACTTCTATTTCACTCACTATTTCTTTCACTGCTGTAAGTACACTTTCCTGTTTTCGTTACCTTTTCAAATTTTTAACTTGGCACACTTGCTGATCCACTCTTTTGTCTGGAATACTCACTACATAGAGTTTCTTATTGATTTGATAAGAGCCAGTAAACCTTGCTTTTAATGGTTCCCCAGAGACAAGGAACAACATTAATACCTCGTCTTCTTTAACATTAAACTTTGGACTTTTTATCCATTCTAGTTTTCATTGTCTTTAAACATGCTTCAAGTGCCTTTGAGCTAACAAATAATTTGGTCATCTTTTCTCTGAAATTCTAATGGAGATTGGAAGTATTGTCTCTGAACTTTAGTTTAACTTGTTTAGTTTAATTAATCCATTGTGTTCCTGTTGTAACATTTATGTTCCTTTTACCACCACTGGTTATTGTACCATCCTTGGTGAAGCAAATATTCGTGAGCTAGCAGGTCATTCACCAAAATAAATAAGTTCCTTTAATAGGAATCTGTTTCATTACTCCCACTACAACTTCTCAATTTACCAAATCACTCTTTAATCCAACTCTATGACATGAAACTGATTTTCAATATACCTCAATTTAATATTTTCTCTGTCATTAACTCCTTTTGAAAACAAATTCTATCAGCCAACTGACTTGTTCCATTGCTTCTATGTATCTTTATTGGTTTATCTCATTGATTTGAAGCAGAAGGATATACATCCCTGTTTGAGATAAAATATTGAGAATCTCCAGTGATTTGATTCTCCTTATCAATATTTATTAAAAATTTTCATGATCGTCCTGAGCTATCTGCTGCAATGCTAGACATTGGAGGTCCCCACACCAAAAAGATATCAGACGGAGTATTGACTATGAGTATATCTACATGACACAGACTAGTAGTTCAATATACCAAACCATTATCACCTTTCCAACGGCATTTGAAAATGAGGAATAAATGCTGGCACCATAGTGGTGCCCACATCTCTCATCCAAATGTCCTGATAGCCTTGTTTCGGTCTTTGGTTGGCCCAGAATTTGTCTATGGATCCCTTCAATGAAAGCCTTTCAGGTGCCTTTGCCTCAAGATATTTTCCTACATTTTCAGTCTTCCCCCTATAATATCATCAGATGTGCAAGTATGTATGGACAGGTTCCCCCTTGATAATGGAAAAGGTCTTGGGAACATACAGCACCTGAATAAAGAATATAATCAAATAAAGTGGATTGGGTTTTGTCACTGGTACAACTATGCCTGAAAGAGTCGAATTTTTTACTTTGTTCTTCCCAAACTATTACATACTTGTTAATGACTGGAACTGTGTCACAAATCTCACAATAGGGTCTGCTGGCTCACTGATAAGAAATTTAAAAATGCCTCTGCTGTCTACATAATACTAGATAACTATTCGGTTTCAAAATTTCAAGTTTGTTAGAAAACTTTAATTATTCTTTATTGAAATCTCTATTTCCCTTTGTATCATTCTTATCCTTCATTCAATTCTCCCGCTTCTTATAAACTCACAGCGTATCTCTGAGAATAAAATATCATCTAAAATTTATGTACCACAAATGAAAGCTATAATAGCCGTGCAATCAGTAAAACAGATTTTCCTGCTTCATCCAAACATTTGTATTCAGGTTGACATAGATACAGGCTCCCTATTAATTATAAAAAAAGACATTTAATAGAATTCCTAAATAAATATAACTTCTGAAATTTGTCCACTTATTTTTTTTAAAATTAAAATTAATGTGAGAAAATACTTCAAACTGAAGAAGAGTTCAGTACATCGGAATTAACAGTACCATATCCTGGTAAATTAGGCTTGCTACAGATGCTGAGACTGTAAATTCCAAATTAAGCACAAGTCCAGGCAAAAATATTGAGACTAAATCCAGGCTTTTATGAGAGATTAATGTTTTTAATTAAAACCTTTAAATGAATATAATGAACAGCTAAAAATTAATTACATAATACATTTATTATAGTAAAATATGTAACTTTTATTTAGTTACAGCCCTTATTTTGGACATTTAAAAAAATCAGTTATTGAGAAAACTGATGCAGTAAAAATAGTATCTGCTGTGACCCTTTATGCAAGCACCATGTTAAATTCATAATATACACAACAGATATGCTTCAAAGCTTATGAGAGCTCCATCTGCAGGAATAATTTTGAAAACTGGATTTTGAAAACCTCTATCAAATATGGTCTCAGCCGTCTTATCTCTGACAGCAGTCCCAATGTCTTCTATCTTTTGTCATAAGTAAAGATTCTCATTTCTGGAATCATTTTTGTATACCAATTCTAGACTCTCGCCAATGCATTCACATCTTTCCTATAATGTTGCACACAAAACTGTACACAACACTCTAGCTTAGGTCTAACAAACATCTTTTATAAGTATATTGTCACCTCTTTGTTCTTGTACTCTATGCCAGTGGTGACTCATGGGATGTGGGTGACACTGGCTGGGCCAGCAGTTATTGCTTATTCCTAGTTGTCCTGAGCCATCCACTGTGATGCCAGACCATTGGAGGTCCCCACACTGAAAAGAAATTAAAGGGAATATTGACTGTGAGTGTATCTACATGACACTGACTTACAGTTAATAAACCGATCCAACATCACCCATTCAAGGGTAATTGGGTTATAGGAAATAAATGCTGGCCTCAGTAGTGTTGCCCACAACCTTGTTAATCAATGTCAGGTAATTAATAAAGCTAAGGACACTACATGCTTTATCAACTGCTCTCTCCACCTGTCCCACCACCTTCAATGATCTATGCACATACATACCAAGATTCCTCTACTTCTACACACCCTTTTGAATTATGCTGTATTTTTATATCGTCCTTCAATGTTCTTCCAATCGAAGAGCAGCACCTCTCACTTCTCTGCATTGGACTTCATCTGCCACTTGTCTGCCCACTCCACAATGTCCTTCCCATTGTAAATTTGATTCTGGAATCAAGTTGGGCACACAGCAACAGTGATATTACCAACCAAGGTATTCAGATTGTCTTCTTTGAAACAATTACAATCTCTTTTCAAATTATGTGCAACTGTCTCTTCTATCCCGTCCATCCCTCCCAACCCAACCTTCCCAGTTATACTCCAAGTTGCACATTAATGCTTAATTTTTAATGTAAATTTAGAGAGTATTATAAAGCAGCATTCAAATAGAGAAGTTCAGATGATATTACAAACTATGACTAAGGAGCAAAGCATCATCTGAAACTGGTTATCTTTTAATCTTGAAGTAATTTGTGAGTTCAGTGTGATGGTGATTTTTTTCAGTCAAGTGTCATTCTAGCTGTCAGGACTCTCAGTCTTGATTTAAAAAAAAGAGGAACAATCATTCTGGGCTATAAATGTGGACGACAATATAGGTGGCATGGTTAGTAAGTTTGTGGATGACAGCAAATTTGGTGGTACAGTGGGCAGTGAGAAGGATGTCTCAGAATACAAAGAGATCTTGATAAATTGGGTCAATGGGCTCAGGATTGGCAGATGGAGTTTAATTTAGAGAAAAGAGAGATATTGCATTTTGGTAAAATAAACAAGAGTATGACTTGTAAAATTAAAGGTTGGACCCTGGGTGAGCGTTGTCAAACAGAGAGACCTTGGGCCTCAAATAATAATTCTTTGAAATTTGCATCACTGGTAAACAGGGTGGTTAAGAAGGTGTTTAGCCTTTATTGCTGATAAATTGGAGAGGGTTCAGAAAAGATTTACCAAAATGTTGCTGGGAATGAAGGGTTTGAATAATAAAAATAGACTGGATAGGCTGGAACTTTTTACACTGGAGTGTAGGAGGTTGAGGATGACCTTAAAGAAGTTTATAAAATCATGAGAGTCATATATAAGGTGAATATTAAGAGTCTTTTCCCCCGGATGGGAGAGTTTAACAAGAGAGGGCATATTGTTAAGGTGAGAGGAGAAAGTTTTAAAAAGGACATGAGGGCAACTTCTTTTACACAGAGAGTGGGGTTTGTGTATGGAATGAACTGCCAGAGGAAATTGTGGATGCAACGACAGTTACAACATTTAAAAAACATTTGAATAAGTACATGAATAGGAAAGGTTTGAAGGGATAAGGGGCAAATGCAGGCAAACGGGACTTGTTTATGTGGGAACACGGTTGGCATGGAATCATTGGGCCAAAGGGACTGTTTCCATGCTCTGTGACTCTATTAACTCTGTTTCTCCCTCCACAAATGCTGCATTTCTCTCCTTATTTCTATTATCCACAGTATTTTGCTTTTATAAAGCTAAGTACATTGAAGTATTCTCACTGCCAGAACTCATGATGTAAAATGCCATGATCGTCCTTCATTTTTAATTGCATTTTCTCCAGACAAAATAAATGATTGGGACACTCACATGGGAGTAAGGTACAAGTTGACAAATCATTGGCAGGCTTTAAGTAAAAAATGTATTATTCTTATATAATTTGAATTCCAAAATATTGAAGCAGATTTTCAGGGCCAGAGCAGTTTTTCAGTGGCTGGGTTTCTTAGGAATGCTGGCTCCAGATGCTGTAAAGACCACCAAGGGCAGAAACTCCACCTCGCAACGTTACATTGCTGCCAAGCAAGCAACGTAACGCCTTCCATCTAGAAGGATAGTCAATTGAGTCAGACCACAGGCATTCAGTGAAGCAGGATAAAAATACTTAGTGCTGTCAGCACTAGTTTGCCTCCCCTCCCAGCCTTTGTCCCTTCCAAAACTGTGACCTTAGAAGAGCCATCAGCACATGTTCAGCTGGTGTGGTGTTATAACAGACGAATGAATCACATAATGTAGATTAATTCAGGCTTAGGAATGACTGTCAGCAGTAAGCATCATCACCAGGCCCATTTTCAAATGGGTGGCAGTCCATAAGACATAGGAGCAGAAGTAAGGCCATTCGGCCCATCGAGTCCACTCCGCCATTCAATCATGGCTGATGGGCATTTAAACTCCGCATTCTTCCCGTAGCCCTTAATTCCTTGTGACATCAAGAATTTATCAATCTCTGCCTTGAAGATGTTTAGCGTCCCACTCTGCAGCAATGAATTCCACAGGCCCACCACTCTCTGACTGAAGAAATGTCTCCGCATTTCTGTTCTGAATTTACCCCCCCTAATTCTAAGGCTGTGTCCACAGGTCCTAGTCTCCTCACCTAACGGAAATAATTTCCTAGCGTCCACCCTCTCCAAGCCATGTATTATCTTGTAAGTTTCTATTAGATCTCGCCTTAATCTTCTAAACTCCAATGAATACAATCCCAGGATCCTCAGCCGTTCCTCATATGTTAGACCTACCATTCCAGGGATCATCCGTGTGAGTCTCCACTGGACAAGCTCCAGTGCCAGTATGTCCTTCCTGAGGTGTGGGGACCAAAACTGGACACAGTGCTCCAAATGGGGCCTAGCCAGAGCTTTATAAAGTCTCAGTAGCACAACGGTGCTTTTATATTCCAATCCTCTTGAGATAAATGACAACATTGCATTCACTTTCTTAATCACAGACTCAACCTGCATGTTTACCTTTAGAGAATCCTCAACTAGCACTCCCAGATCCCTTTGTACTTTGGCTTTACAAATTTTCTCACCGTTTAGAAAGTAGTCCATCTTTATGTTCATGTGAATTACTCCATTTCCAAATAGCAATTATGAAGTTAGTGTAACATTAAAATGCAGTTACACCTTTTTTTTGGCAAAGTTAACTCTATCATGGTTTTTTTTACTACAAAACAAATAGTGGAAAAGGACGAGATCATGTCAGTCCGGTGACTTCAACATGCACCCCAGAGAGAACAGCAGAATTACTGCTAGCAACCTCTGGATTTCTGCATCAACATGTCCATATGGACTTCAGAAGTTAATATCAGGTTAATATCAGGTTCAGAAGAGTGATTATGGCAAGTTGCACCATTGTCACTAGGCTGATGAATTTCCTGAAAACATATGCCAAAATAACAGCATTAGTGCAGTGAAATGCCAATTTTTGGTGCAAAAAAATTGAAGAAATTTGGGTGCAGGGATTACTATTGCCTCTCTTAAGTCATGCTCAAATTCCCTCAATAGTTCGTAGCATTTCGTTTAACCCATTTTTCTAATCAATACTTTGTAGCATTTCACTAAGACCTTAATCAAAACCCTCTGCTGCTCATTAACATAGCTCTGTTCAGAAAAACTGCAACTCTTGCAAATTCTTAAGCATATGCAAAGTCTGAAAGTGATGTAAATTTATATCAAGTATTATAGAAGATATCTTTTAATGTGGTGCAATGTTACTTGAAGTGATTTTTAAAAATCTTTCTCCTTACCAGGTCTGGTAATATATATACTAGTCATGCTAGAATACTCTCCATTTCCCTCGATGAGTTCAGCTACAATAACACTCAAGAAACTCTGTCGTTCAAAACATTGAAGCCCACTGATTGACACAGTGTAATATTTTTAACATTCACATTCTCTCCTTTAATGGCAGCACCCTGTGCCATCTACATGATGTGCTGCAACCAAAACTGCTAAAGCATTTATTTATTGCCATTGACAAGATTATGGTGATTTTACTAGTGGTTGATTGCAGAAATCTCCAGGATTTTGAAGCAATAATTAAGAATGGTATTACTAACAACTGTGAAAATTTCAAGTCCATATTGCAAATAATGTCTAATTAGCATATAATTAATGACAAGCATTGTTGATCTCACTATTCTTTTTACGGCAAAATCTAATCCATTGTATATTATAGCTTTATCATATTTTTATATAACTAACACCTTAGATATTGCTATGGCTGGTTATAACATTTTGTAAATTCCTACTTTGGAAATAGAACCATTCTGACTCAAGATTGGGATACTGCCAGATTGTAATCACACACCTTTAGTATATTGCGCGAGCTGAGATGTCACTTTTTTTAAAAAAAACCTTAAGTTATCTTAAGAACGTGACAAAAGAAGTCCTGGGATTTACATATTAATGACCCAAAACCTACAACCCATTCTAAAAAAGTGAAAGACTTTAACAGCAATCTAGGTTTGCTCAATATCTTGTTTCAGTTACATGACGCTGTAATCTTTTGCTGTAAATTCTGTGTCTTATGATCCTGTTCCACAACTACCAAATGAAGGAGCAGCACTCCAAAAGCTAGAGCTTCCAAACAAACCTATTGGACTAACAACCTAATGTGTGATTTCTAACTTTGTCCACCCAGTCCAACAACAGCACCTCCACATCATGGCTACCTTCAGACATTGACTGACCTCATTTTTAATTTATTCTTTTCCCATGTTTCTTGAAGGCGTGGCCAAAGAAAATAAGGCTTTTAAAAACCGTTACTACGCAGGCGCATTTGGCTGGATCAATAAGGAAGACCGTTATTGCGCAAATGTAGTTGTCTGGCAAACGAAACCGTGTCTGCGCAGGCGCAGTTGCTGAAATACGGGCTACTGGCACCTGCTACGCATGCGCATTTTACCGGGGTCCGTCACCGGCGATCGTCACTGCGCAAGCGTTCTGGCCTGGACAAAAGAAAGCATATTCAGGAGGACGATGGCTCTTACTGAGCAGGCGCACTTCTGCTCACACCCGGATGTCAAATAAAACCGCGAGGTTGTGTATTAGCCTCCCTCTTCACGTCATCAGCTAAGATGGTAGGTAACGTGGAAGTTGGTGGTCTGACTTTAATACAATTAGAATCCAATGGAATCGGGTATCAGAAGTGACCTTAAAAATAGATGTCTGTTGTGTAATCATTGTTGTCCTTTTTGTAAACAAAATGTATAGCACTTTCGCTAAGATAGTTGTACTTATTTAGATGAAAGCTCTGCGGCCTATTTAGTGAAGGCTGAACGCAGGATGATGGCGGCTGTTCCGTTGTAATTAATGGGCCGTTTCTAAATTATTGACTTGATTCGTGATGTTGTGCATTTTGGTTTGAGTTTGGTGCTGCCCGAGCCGAATAGTTTTCTGCAATTTGCCTACTATGATCTGCGAATCGCCAGAAAACAGTTCCTTTATGTTTGTGAAAACTCAGCGTTATATAAACCGATGTAATTTTCATGGATGATGCCACTTCTGGGGTTCATGAAATTTTCAATCGTGTCATTATTTTACAAAGATACGGACTGCTGTATTTAATTGTCGTTGACCGTAAGAAATTGTACGCGTTGTTTCAGATAAGAAAGTGACAACACCGTGTTGTATACAATCTCTTAATCCAAAGTTCTTTAGTTGATGGCTAAAACTACTTCAATAACACGGTGAGGATGATGGGGTCATCTGTGGATTCATCAGAAATTTTAGCGGAGCTGCTTCACTGTTTGAGAGGCATCCTCTGAGATACGCTCCCATTTTAAGTAGAGTTCTCATAGTGGGCTACTTTTCCAGAAAAATTGAGGCCACAAACATAGGGGGTGACCTAGGTTGAATTCTTTTGAACGGTGTAGAGGATACATTTGATATCTGGTTAGCAGACTGATCCTTTTTATTCCAAAGAATTGATATGAACTTGTGTGGTATAATGAAAGTATTCTAATTTCTGGTTCTATTCATGATAATGTATATCTAAAAGTAGCAAGAACAAGTTTGGATACCATAATGTCAAGTAGTGTCTATACAAACTAATGTACAGTGGTGTAATGTACCAAATATTGTTGCTGATGGGTATCTAATTCTGCTACAGTTAGTCTTGGATTTGGTATTGTATAATGTCCTGCAGCCAATTGATCAAAAACTGAGTAGTATGAATGTGCATGGATGACTGGTTCGTTGTACTAAGATATTGTATTCCAAAGGACTAAATCTTTAAGTGGTTATAGAGGAAGCTGTAAAAACCCATTGTATAAATATGTGTAGGTAGGTTTTGTAAACATTAGGCACTGGTGTAATGCATTGACTGTAATCAGTTGGGAGTGTAATTTTTCATGCAAGTTTTTACTTATAAACATGCATGAAAAAACTTGGTCAGTTTTCCTTATAGTATCACTGACTGATAAAGCTAACTCAGTGATATTTATCTTAGCCGTCCAGATTGAGAAAGACCAGGAAGCTGAGGGGACATGTTAGCCACGGTCATGGCCGAATTGGTGAGTAATAAACACAAGCCCAAGTCTACCTTTTTTAGTGAAGGAGTTTAAATACCTGATAATTTTTTTGTTTCTGTTATAGGCAAACACAGGAAGCATCCAGGTGGTCGTGGCAATGCTGGTGGCATGCACCATCACAGAATCAACTTTGATAAATAGTATGTAGTCTGAAATTATTTTGATCCATAGATTTGTGATCTTGTGTGAAAGGTTGTGGTGAAAATAACTTGAAGTTAAATTGAACAACCTATTCAACTGTTTTGTTATAGTATTCCATAGTTTCAACATCTTCATTCATTTGAGGAAATTCAAGTTTTGCTTTAAAGTTAAAACAGCCCCAGCCTACTCAACATCTTCCCTACAGCTCAGATTTTCCAACCCTGGCAATATCCTTGTAAATCCTTTCTGAACCCTTTCAAGTTTCACATCTTTACAATAGGAAGGAGACCAGAATTAGCGCAGTGTTCCAACAGTGGCCTAACCAATGTCCATCCAGCTGCAACATGACCTCCCAACTCCTGTACTCAATACTCTGACCAATAAAGGAAAGCATACCAATCGCCGCCTTCACTATCCTATCTACATGCGACTCTACTTTCAAGGAGCTATGAACCTGCACTCCAAGGCCACTTTGTTCGGCAACACTTCCTAGGACCTTATCATTAATGTGCAAGTCCTGCTAAGATTTGCTTTCCTCACATATATCTAAATTACACTCCATCTGCCATTTTTCAGCTCATTGGCCCATCTGATCAAAATTCTGTTGTTATCTGAGGTAACCTTCTTTGCTGTCCAATATGCGTCGGAGCTGAGGGGTGACCTTAAAGGTTTTAAAAAATTGAGGGGCATGGATAGGATAACTAGGCAAACTCTTTTCCCTGGGGTGGGGACTCCAGAACTAGAGGGCACAGGTTTAGGGTGAGAGGGAAAGATATAAAGGAGACCTTTTTCATGCAGAGGGTGGTATGTGTATGGAATGAGCTGCCAGAGGAACTGGTGGAGGCTGGTACAATTTCAGCATTTTAGAGGCATCTGGGTGGGTATATGAATAGGAAGGGTTTGGAGGGATATGGGCCAGTTGCTGGCAGGTGGGACTAGATCGGATTGGGTTGGCAAGGACAAGTTGGACCGAAGGGTGTGTTTCAATGCTGTACATCTTACTATGACAGCATCTATCCTCTTCACTCTTTCTTCTCAAAATTTACAATAACGAGACTAGAGTCACACCCTGACACTTCCTGTGGTCCTGGTGTGCTATTGTTCTCGAAGATTGAATACTACTTTTATTCGCTGGCTGGAGCTTCCGGTAGCACAGTCAGTCACTAGGTTAGTGACACTATGCAATGTTCTAATGTTGCAACTTGACAGTCCTCAGGTGCTGCCTAACTGCACAGGTAAATTGTTTACTTTTAGTTTTGATATACAGTATATGTTGCGTTGTGCAAGAGCTAGCTTAATTTATCCCAGTTGACCATTCTGGTCTATCATTAGAGACTAACTATAAAGCACTGCACAGGTAAATTGTTTACTTTTAGTTTTGATATACAGTATATGTTGCGTTGTGCAACAGCTAGCTTAATTTATCCCAGTTGACCATTCTGGTCTATCATTAGAGACTAACTATAAAGCACTGCACAGTGCTTACATGTTTAGCAAAACGAGAACGAAAGCACCAAAGTCATCTCGAGAAAATCTCAGTGGACAAGTTTAAAAAATAATTTTAGATTTCTGGTCAACTGAAATGAAACCAATATCATGTGCACGTTTGTCTGAATTTTCTCCTCCAGTTCTTCAAAGTTCTCTTCAAAACCGCTTGATGTTACTCACTGCTTGGAAGTAAAGTTTTTTTTTAGCAACTCCACACGAGGTGTAGACTTGCTACTTTGCAACGTGCCTTAACTATCTGTGACATTTACACTGAATTCAAACTACAATTAAGTTGAAATCTAAATTATTTTTTAATTTGTCCACTGAGATTTTACTGAGATGACTTTCGTGCTTTCGTTCTCCTTTTGCTCAACATGAAAGCACTGCGCAGTATTTTATAGTTAGTCTCTAATGATTAGAAATTCCTCCTCTGAGTCCTAAGTTGGTGGTTTAGTCTGAGACTATGCTGTCTGGACCTAGTCTTCCATGTGGGGAAACACCCTTTTGGCATTTGCCCTTTTAAGAATCAGGTATGTCTCAATTAGACCACCTCTCATTCTTCAAAATTCCAGTGATTGGAGTTCCACTCTTGTGCTCATAATACAATCCTTCTTCACACTAGCAATCATCCTAGTGAATTTTCTCTAAACTGTCTCCACTAATACAGATTTTATTTGCCTTGCTGATTACCTGTGACACCCATGTGCTGGCTTCATGTTTCATGCATAAGTACCCCCAAGTCCCTTTGTGTGGCAGGTTTTTGCCATTTCAATACTCTGCTCTAACACCACAAGGAATAGGAACAGGAATAGGCCCCTTGAACCTGTTCTGCCATTTAATAGAATTGTCTGATCTGACATTCCTCATCTGCCTTCCTGCCCTTTTCCAATAAGACTTTATTCCTCGACCAATCACAAATCTATCTCAGCCTAAATATACAAAAGGATTCTGCTCCCACAGCATTTTAGTTTAACTATTACTAATTGTATTATGATTGTTCTTTAATTCCTGCCCTGTATTCTTTATTAATGGGATGTTCAAAGCTCTTCCATCATATAGATTGATGCAAAATCTCTGCCATTTCCTTGTTTCCCATAATTATCTCCCCTGATTAGATTAGATTTCCCTACAGTGTAGAAAAGGGCCAACCAGTGTGGACTGGTTGGCCCTTTGGCCCAACCAGTCCACACTGACCTTCTGAAGAGTAGCCCACCCAGACCCAATCCCATACTCTATATTTGCACCTAACACTATGGGCAATTTAGCACAGCCAATTCACCTGACCTGCACGTCTTTAGTCTGTGGGAGGAAACTCATGCAGACACTGGGAGGAAACTCGCGCAGACACTGGGAGAATGTGCAAACTCTACACAGTTGGCCGAGGCTGGAATTGAACCTGGGACCCTGGTGCTGTGATGCAACAGTGCTAACCACTGTGCCACCGTGTGATTATTTAAATTGTGTTCTCTTGATCCTTCTCTTCCTTTTTAAATATCTATATATTTAAAGAAGTTTTTATTGTCAATGTTTTGAGAAGATTTGTAGCTCAGTTTGAGGTTTTGGATATAAGGTTGCTCACTTAGCTGGAATGTTTGTTTTTAGAAGTTTCATCACCATCCTAGGTAACGTCATCAGTGAGCCTCCAATGAAGTGCTGGTGTTATGTCTAGCTTACTCTGTTTAGGTTTCTTTGGGTTGGTGATGTCATTTCCTTTTCTTTCTGAGAGTGGTTGATGGTACTCTGAGTTCTGATTGGAATACCATGCTTCTCGGAATTCTTCCACATGTCTCTGTTTGGCTCGTCCTCGGATGGATGTGTTGTCTCAGTCAAAGTGGTATCTTTCCTCATCTGTGATAGTGGGTCATATCTTTTTGTGGCTGGTGGTTAGTTTTCTGCCTGTTTGTCCAATGTAGTGTTTGTTACAATTTTTGCAAGGTATTTTTGCTTGTTATTTATAGGGTCTTTCAAGTTTTTGTTAGCTGCTGTTTGTGTTTGTGAGCTATCATGATGCCGAGAGGTCTAAGTAGTCTGGCAGTCATTTCAGCGATCTCTTTGATGTAGAGGACAATGGCGAGAGATTCTGGGCGTGTTTTGGCTGCTTGTTTGGGTTTGTTGCTGAGAATTCTGACTGTTCATTGCGTACCCATTCTTTTTGAATACACTTTTTTGTCAGTTTTTATATTCTCACTAGTTTTTCCTCCTAGTTTTTCTTCTTGTATCTTTAGTCCTCCTTTTTGGATTCTAAATTTAGTCCCAGTTAGCTTAGTTTTCCACATGCTTTTTCTTTCAACTTTGTATCTTGGTTAGTTATGGTTTTCTTATCTCTCCCTTTTTTAGAATATTACCTGTATGTAGTAATAACGTAAGATCTTCTGTAGTGCAAGGTTTGCTTCAATTTAATTTGAATTATAAATATTTCATGTTGGCAAGTTCCTTGAGTGTATAGTTTTACATAGTCTGAAAAGTCATAATTCTGACTGAATACTTTTTGGGGCTTTATTCTGTGACGTCAGTCAAGTGGTGGAACAGCTTCTTGGAATTCTGAGCCTAGCTTTTGTAATTTGCACAAGCACTTCGCTAGATTTGATATCTCCATTTCTACAAGTAAAGCATGCAAAGTCTGTTGATTTAAGGGAGAACTAAGGAAGTGAAGTAAAAGGCTGTCCTGAATGATATGGCAGTAAAAGAGTAAATTCTTCTTGCACATTGAGATGACTGCTGTGGTATCACTGGATTCAACAAACCTAGAAAAATGTTTGCTTAATATTCAATTTTTCCAATGAGGGACCAGTTCTTAGTGTTTCTAAATGTTGCATTGAGCTGGGTTAAGTGAAGTTTGATTTCTAATTTTTCAGTCATCCAGGTTACTTTGGAAAAGTTGGCATGAGGCAATATCATCTCAAGAAGAATCGGTTGTTTTGTCCGACTATAAATCTGGATAAGCTGTGGACACTGGTCAGTGAACAGACCCGATTAAACTATGCCAAAAAACCTGAAGGACCAGCACCTGTCATTGACGTTGTACATGCTGTGAGTATTATGACAGTTTCTCTGAGCAGCCTGCAAGTAGGATATACTGATAAGGGAAACAACAAATCTTAGCAAAGAAGTAGGTGGTGTGCAGCCAAACAGGAGTTGGTAAACTGTTTAGCAGTCTACTCATCCGCAGTTGATTTAAACACTGAAGGCTAAGGTTATTTAATCTAAAGATATAATTTAACACCTTGGATCCAATTAAAAACCAACAATTCCTAAGGCAGATTAGTCCAAGTTAATAAGTTTTAGTTTTAAGTGCATGATTTTGAACATGTTACTCAAGATGGGTCTGTCTGAGGCTGTACAACAGATTTGCTTCCTTTTGAATGCATTATTGACATGCTCACTGGCTCAGATTCCATGTTTGATTTCACTCGTAATCACCTCTATCAAATGCTATACAGAAATAGAATGCTCATAATCATATGTTAATACATCCCACCTGTCACATACATAGTCTGATCAGCTGAGGGGGAGAAATCTGGATTTTAAACAGTCTTATTTTCTTAAATGTTCCATCAAGCACAGCTGTCAAGGGCAGAAGTGATGGAGGAAGCTATGTGAATGGAAGCACACTTGGGGGGGGGGGGGGTGTTGTGAGGTGTTGTGAGCAGTACTCGAAGGAAATGTTTGGTTATTAAATAAGGGTATCAGTTGGCTGTGGGAGGTGTCAAAATGGTTTATTGTTGAGTTTGGGAATCGAGACTTAGAGTCACATCCTTACACTTATTATTGTCTTGATGTGCTTATAGTTTTCGAAGAGCAATTACTGATCTTATTCACTGGTTGAGCTTTATAGTTCAGTCAGTTACACAATCAGTAACATTGCTGGTGATTACACTAGGAGCATTAGTGGTACTAGAGCTTTATCTCCACTAGTCTTTGGGATGCCATTTGAGGGTTGACAAACTTAAAAACTTTGTCCTAAATTTGCTATCTCCGTCTGAGCTCAAGTTGCTTTGTTTTCTATATTTACAATTGTTAATTTTGCACATTTAGTTTCTGCATCTCAACTTCAAGAATAATTCCTCCAAATGCCTTCTTCTCACTTCCAAGTTTTTCAGCATAACTCAACAGTTGAGTTTGTTTTTCATTTCAAAATCTGACCTGAGGAATGCAGTTTTTCACTTTTTGGTTTATTTTGCCTGTTCTTTCGTATATTGTTTGCTGTTCTGTTGGTTTGACATGCAGTGGCATATTAAGGTCATTAGTTTTCTGTAAATCTGAGTTGCCTGCTGTTTTCAATTTGTCTGGGAAGATGAATTTGCATTGGTTCCTGAATAAAATCTCATACATGGAAGACCATGGATATTGTATTGCAGACACATGAAATCCTAGTCCTGCCTCTGCAAATCTAATGGCAGGATAGGAGCTTCAATGTGTCCCCCTCGAGCCAACATTTCCAGTGCTAAGGCACTGTTTGTTGTATTTAAGTTGACAATATTGTTATCAGATATTTATGCAGACTTCCAAAACAAGGTCTCTACTCTTGACCTCTGACATCGGAGGTAATTAACAAGGAAAGCTAGAATCTCTTCAAGCACACCTTCATACCTCTTCAGTTGGATTCCTGGTTTTCCAAGATCTGTGATCATTGAGAAACAGTTGTCAACAGATGTTTATATTCTCTGGAAGTTTTAATGATAGTTGAGCTATCAAAACTTTATGTACTTTTTATTTAAGAAAAAGTAAACTTCACAAATTATCTCGTCTCTTAGATGTTAATTGCAGTAAAGCTGGAGTACTTTTTGGTTGGTTCCTTTTTATCCTGGAATGGTTGTCCTGTTCATATCTTGCTACTTAATTTGGTGCTTGGAGTAACAAATGTTTACTTGAATCATTGCTTCATTTTCTTTCTCTTTTTTTTGTAGGGTTACTATAAAGTTCTGGGCAAAGGCAGGCTGCCTAAACAACCAGTTATTGTCAAGGCAAAGTTCTTCAGCAGGAAAGCTGAAGAGAAAATCAAAGAAGTTGGTGGCGCCTGTGTATTAATGGCATAAGTTTTCTAATGTACTAATAAAATGCTGTCACTTTTAACTGTGTGCTTTTTGTTTTAAAAAAATAAAATGCATGTTCAAAGTATATGAAATGGAGTTAGCCTATTCCCCTTGTGGCTGCCTGCCTCTGCAGCTTTTTGGAGGAGAAAGTGAGGTCTGCAGATGCTGGAGATCAAAGTTGAAACTTTATTGCTGGAACAGCACAGCAGGTCAGGCAGCATCCAGGGAACAGGAGATTCGACGTTTCGGGCACAGGCCCTTCTGAAGAATCTGAAGAAGGGCCTGTGCCCGAAACGTCGAATCTCCTGTTCCCTGGATGCTGCCTGACCTGCTGTGCTGTTCCAGCAATAAAGTTTCAACTCTGCAGCTTTTTGTTTTACTTTTTTTCCACCTGATTTAATCAGGTGGTACTTTGGTTGTGAAACTTTCATATTCTCTAACCTGGTTATTAATGACCTGATTATCACCTAAGTTTGATAAGTGTAAAAATAGTAATAAGATTAAATATAGCTTCCATTATGTACCTGTACCACTTTGTACTAATACAGGTTTATGGAATCTGCCCCAATAAGGCCAGAGGTCAGTTATGATCATACTGAATAGCAGAGCAGAATTGAGCCAAAAGAGGCTGCATCTAATTTGTATTTTTATATACTGTATACTGGATGTGGTTATGTTTGCGTTTTAATCCAAATGGTTCAGCAAGGTTAAGTTGGGAACTGGAAGGATGTCAGCTAAGGTTGTTCTGCTATAACACTTAGTGACCCCAGTTTGTCAAAAGTGTGAACTTTTAAAACTCATACTGGCTATAATAATTACATGAACATTTATGGGCGGCACAGTGGTTAGCATTGCTGCCTCACAGCGCCAGAGACCTGGGTTCAATTCCCGCCTCAGGTGACTGACTGTGTGGCGTTTGCACGTTCTCCCCGTGTCTGCGTGGGTTTCCTCCGGGTGCTCCGGTTTCCTCCCACAGTTCAAAGATGTGCAGGTCAGGTGAATTGGCTATGCTAAATTGCCCGTATGTTAGGTAAGGGGTAAATGTAGGGGTATGGGTGGGTTGCGCTTCGGCGGGTCCGTGTGGACTTGTTGGGCCGAAGGGCCTGTTTCCACACTAAGTAATCTAATCTAAGTGCTGTTCCTAAGGCACCATTTTTCTATAATGTGGGGTTGCACAAGAATGTAACAATGTTGGTAGAAGAACTACCTGTACAATAAATTAATTTGACTTGTAGAAATAGCAAGGTAAATTTAACAAGGGAAATGAAAAAGCAGACAGACATGAAACTACAAGTTCACATGGGTTCTGGGCAATGACAGTATTACCTATATCAGTTACCACTGACTGCCAACAGCTAAGTTGCTCTCTAATGAAGTTAATTTCCTATTATGTCATGTAATTCAGAATCTAATCACATGGTGGATCTGAAGTCATACTTTAGTCAGATCAAGCAAAGGTGGTATATGTCCTTTTGAGAAGACATTAGTGAACCAAATGGGTTTTTGCAGTGATCCAGTATATTCACTTAATAGCTTTTTTTTCTAGATATTCAAGAATTGAGTGCTATCCATTTTCTATTGTAGGTTTCTGGATTACAAGCCTTTTAAAGATTACCACTTTTAAAAACTTTAATTTTCAAGTTTAAATTCTTGTGATAAGAATTAAGCATACAAATGCAAGCAAGTTATAAACAACATGTATACATCACTAGTTATTCCTCAGCTGGCTTCAAGTATAAGCATCATAATTTCAAAGCTATCAAGGTGTTATAATAGGATATAGATCAGGTTTATTATAATAGCACTAGCATCGAGACTGCAGATATAAAAAGTGCCATGACTAAAAGAAAAATTAAAGACTAGTTTAAATACTATGACATTGAAAATGTCAGAAATTACATAGCTTACCAGTATTTTAGCTGTCAGAAGTGAAACAACAAAGTTCAGCTAACTTTGTACTGACCACAAAAGGCACGGTTTGTTATTTGATTCTTCGGAGAAGTTTTTTTTTTGAAGCTGCGAAATGGCAAAACCACAGACAGACAAGTAACTGAGGTGCTCCCACTGGGAACTGCTGCATTAATGATTGTTTTAAACAATTACTCACTAAAGCTGTGATTACGTAAAACAAGATGGCTACAGTAACTTTTAATAAATTATTCTGAAATCAAATTTTTCAGAAGCAACAAGTTCTCAGCTCAAACAATTTCTGCAGAAAAGGTCCAGGCAATTACCAGTGAGGAATGAGAAGCCTTTCTCAAAACCCATTCTGATTGAATATACCTGCTGTAGAGCCCTCATTACTTAGTTTTCTCATTTTTTGATTTGGAATGGAAGATGATTGAAGTTTGAACAGCATTTTTTAAAAAAAAAGTTATGTTTTCTTTTGGGATCTGTAAATTATAACTTAATTTACAAATCTAAGTGCTGCTTTATCTACACCATCCTGAGTGAATGCTAAGCTTGGACTGGTAGCTGGTTAGATGTTGAATTAGTCAATCAAGGGAGGACTGATACTAACCAGGCAACTTCAATGATGATACAAAAGGACCAGTTCTGACATGGTTTGAAAGTGTGTGACTGTGGAAGCTTTCACAGTCTCTGTTCTACGTTTGTGTCCAGTTAATAAGCTATTTAATGGTCTGAGAAAAAGAATCCTAGATGGAGAAATAAGTAAACATTTATGGAAGTCTGCTGAAACTGCATTAACCAGTGACTTTGAAATTCAAGCTTTATATAGTTCTACTTGCCTGTGAACAACCCATTGTGCAAGGATTTCATGAAGAGCTGGTATCAAACCCTTAACTGAGAGTGAGGGTTATGACCAAAGAAGATTTGGCTTTTAATCCTTGATATTAATTGCATTACCTTGTTTCTGCATTCTGATAAATTTACATTATTAAAAACAAATTGTTAATTTGTTTGTTATAAACTTGATATCCAAGATTATTATTTGTAAAGCTTGATTTTGTGGTCATTAAATGATTTAATTTCACTCTTGTTGGGAATCCGGTGATAATGAGGCTGGTTTGGTTTAGCTTTCCACACCGTACAAGTAGAACCAACAAGTCACAACTTTGCAACTGCTGGATCAGACTTCAAAAGGTTAACCTTCATTGCAGCAAGAAAGATGTCAAGCAATGAGACCCAAAAGTGTGCCATACATTAACTTTTGGGACTAATGTTTTAACGTGTTTGAATAAAGTTTTTTAAGTACCTATCCATTTTCACTTGGATCATACAAGTGAAGTTGTACTGTCTAACTCTGGACCAGGAGCCCAGATTCAAGTTCCACCTGCTCCAGCAGTGTATCATGTCCCTGAACAGTTAGAGAATATTGACAGTGAAAAGGGAAAAATTTACAGGCAGCAGAAGGAGCAATAACCACAATTAGGTTGACTGGTGAAAGAGCAAGAGATACCATGAAAAAACATTTGCACATTGAGTTTTCATGACCTAGAATTCACAGTTTGAATGGGTTTCAGTTCTTAGTTTAATGTAAATGAGTATTGCTGCCTCGTCCAGCATTTATTTACCCATCCCTGGAAAAGGTGTTGGTGGGCTGCCTTCTTGAACCGGCTCAATCCTTATGGTGCAGGTGCATCCACAGTGCTGTTAGGAGGTTTCAGATTTTTGAACCAGTTATAGTAAAAGAATGATATTGTTGCAAGTCAGGATGTTGTGTCTTGGAGGGGGATGTGCAAATGATAGTGATCCCATCCAGCTACAGAATTTAAGTAGTAGAGGTCATGAGTTTTTATGGTACTGTAAAAGGAGAATGGGTAGTGGAAAGAGTTTCAACAACAATTTGCAAAATGGAATTAGATAACTATTTGAAGGATAAATAACATTAAAAAGATTATTAGGAAAGAGCAGAAGAGATGCACTAATTTGATAATTTACTAGAAGGACAGCTCAGGTATGTCAGGTGGAATGGTTCCTTCTGTATTTTAGGGAAACTCATGTTGGGATCCTTAACTAAGAAAATAAGCTAATGGAAGGAGTTGCATTTTTACAATTTTTCTTGAACTTTCTTGACCAAAGGAAGTTATTAATTCACCAATTTTATACACAATTATACAAAGCTGTGGTTTAAAGTCATGCATTGCTTTGGTGGTGCTTTACTGTCAGTTGTTCAAAGACAAAGAATGTAATGGTATGTGGGATGTTTAGTTTGTATACAGAGCACAAAGATTCCATATTAGAAAGTCAGGTTATGCAATTTGCTGGGCAGAAACTATTGCCTCCAAATACAGGCGTATAGCTCAAAGTTTGTGTGAAGATTTGTCGCTCGAGTGCTTGTTGTTGTGGTCCTGTTCGCCGAGCTGGGAATTTGTGTTGCAGATGTTTCGTCCCCTGTCTAGGTGACATCCTCAGTGCTTGGGAGCCTCCTGTGAAGCGCTTCTGTGATGTTTCCTCCGGCATTTATAGTGATTTGTATCTGCCGCTTCCGGTTGTCAGTTCCAGCTGTCCGTTGCAGGACAAGCCAAACAGAGACAGCCAGGGAATTCCTAGAGGCAT